>NC_067398.1:47969006-48166506 GCF_016432865.1 Antechinus flavipes | reverse complement strand
AAGAAGTACGAAAAAATCTTCTGGCCTTGTTTCTGCTGATTCCAGCAAGGTGACTTCTATACCTTCTATTCCCTGATTCTTCTTTCCCTCTGGGAACTTGGTCTTAGGAAAGGGGAAGATTTAGGAAAGACTTCAACACTATATTTTATGTTATTGGTTTTCTATCATTGGCATCCCCATCCATCAGGTGGAGTCCTGAGATGGGCATTGGTGAGATGAACAATTGGTGACGAGAGCACGTTTAAAATTTGGCAAAGTACTTTGCCTTCATTATCACTTGACCATCCTACATGTGCTGTGAGATAATAGAGGTAATATTCTCCCCATTTTGCAGATGCGGAAACTAAAGCTCAGAAAGATTCAATCTTTGCCTATGGCTACAGAGTGTCAGAGATGGCATTTAAATCCCTCTTGATTTCTGGATAAGTGCTTTTCCTACTGCATCCTATCGCCTCTCTGATGATCATGTCTGGGATCCTGAACAGTAACCCTCAAAGGGGGGTATACATACCCCAAGGAGCACATAGGACAATCCATTGGGGTATAGAAAAGATCTATTAATAACTCTAATTTTAAAATACAAGAATTATCTAATGTACAGGGGAGCATTGAGGACTGCCAGGTTAACTTTCTTTGTATCACCAATATTTAGCATTGTGCCTGGAATGAATGCTTCATCAGTAACTTGTCATTGGTAACTGGCAGTTACCATGGACTAATGAAAATGGGAAGAGTTGACTATGGTACCTTTATTTTTCATTAGCTTTCAACACATTTTGAGGAGTGTCATAACCCTGATTAAATGGACTTAGGGAACATATCATCTGGTTTTAACTAAACTAGCCCTCACAAAATGAACAAGTAGTTTTTAAAGATCTGGAAAGAGAACTGTAGATTGAGGATAACATTAATAATGTCAGCTCAAGAAGAAACATGAACAAGAGAAAGGCAAAGCTGACTCTTCTATTTGTACAAGCTCTCCCTCAGACACATTCAGTGGTATCAGCAATGATCATTTCAAGAAATCCACACCCTTAATTCATAATTATCAAGATTATCTGAAATCTAAATTTGCCTCCATTATCATTAATGAACCAAAAGTGCTTAAGTAAAATTGTGCCTTCTGATATTAGCTGATGGCAGAATAAAGTCATCAAAAATAATAAGACATTTAAACAAAAAGCTTTTGTTTTGTAAAACAATGTGTTACCTATAAAAATCTTTTATATTTTCACTCATAAAAAAGTGAGAAACAGAATTTTTCAACCTTTAAAAAAAATCTTCCAAACAAAGAGTTTCAGTGGGTTTTGAAACCAATGTTAAAAATATACAAATGCTACACCATCCAATTAGTTTTGTAAGAACAACTGATTGACATCAAGGGAGATGGAAATTTACTAGCTGGATTTCAAGAGAAACCTTTGTATAAATTGGTGGATAGGACTTTGAAGAATGAGTATTATGATTTAGTAAGATCAGCCAGTGATGCATTTTCATTTAGATCTATGCATCTTTGTGAGATGTCTTTTTTTAGCTATGACAGCCATTAAACTAAGTATTGAAATAAATTGAACTTAGAAAGCAGACCTTTGAATTGCTGTAGCACAAGGTATTAAAGCAAGGTTTTCAAAAATAATGAAGCATATTTCATCACATCCTTCTTAGTTAAATATATTCTTAGTGTGAGCACAAAGGTTTTAGGTACTGTCAATAAATGAAATTTTATTTTAAAATATTATTTATTTTACCATCTCATTTTTCATTTTTTTTATTTTAAGTGTTTTATAATGTACATATATATAATTTACAAACTCAAGATATTCATAGTTGATATTTGCTCAGATATTTTACTCTCAGTTTAATTCTGTGAAATAAAAAGAATTTAGAGATAATTGCTCTAGAAATAATTAAAACTAGAAATTATTGCATCACTTTATAAGGGACAATATAGTACATCTGTTTCTATTGTCTGTCAGATATTTAATCAAGTGGTTTGTTGGTTTAAATTGGATGTTCCTTTTCTGTAGTATTACAAAATTAGACCAACAAATACTATAGATGATCCATGCATTAGTAGTAAAGGAGATTTAGTTAGAAAAGTCAGAATTAAGTGTTCTGATGAGTTAATGAGAGAGGAAAGCAACCTTGAGGTTTCAAATCTAGGAATGAGCAGGGAAATTGAAAGCTTACTGTTCATAATCTGACTTCCACCAACTTTTTCATCCATGTGTCATATTTTCCTCATGTATTATACATTTCAGCCAAAATGTCTTCCTTCTTTAAAATACCTTACGTTTACTTATTCTTCTTACATGTTGTATGTTCAAATAGAATGGAAGCCTGATGAAAACAGGAACTGTTTTCTCTTGTAGCCTCCAAACTCAGTATGCTGTGTGGTTCATAAAAAGAATTTTTAAAAAAGAATTTTAAAAAAATAAAAAAATTTTTAAAAAGAATTTTAAAAAAGAATTTGGAGCTGAATGGCATTCTGGGAGGCATTACAGCAGCTCTTTGAGGCTTTCCTTTCTAGGGAACAATAATATTTGCACTCCTTACTTCTTAAGGTTGTTATGAGGAAAGTATATTGCAAATCTTGACATATAAATGTTCACCTTCTCTGCAAATTAAGGAGTTTGGTGTTAGAGATTTTAATCTTAGAGAGACTTGCCTGAAACATCTAGAAATTAAATGATATGGCCTGAGTCACATAGCTAGTATGGGTCAGGGATAACACTTGAACCCATATCTCTCCTCACTCTATCATATTTACTATTACTATTACCACTACCATCACTATTACTACTATTACTACTAATACTGCTGCTGCTGCTGCTGCTGCTACTGCTGCTGCCTACTACTACTACTACTACTACTACTACTACTCCTCCTCCTACTACTACTGCTACTGCCACCACCACCATCACTACTATTACTATTTCCCTAAAGAAAAAAATAAGATGGGCAAAAATAAATTTTGGGGCCAGTCATTTTTGGTGGAAAGAATCTTGCATAGCAAGTAAGAAACCTTCTATCTAGTCCCAGTTATGCTAACTCTTTGTGAACTTATCTTCTTTGGACCTCATTTTCTTCCTTAGTAAGATTAGGGTCTTGGTCTAAATCAGAGGTTCTTAATTTGTGTGTATGTGTGTCATAGACCCCTTTGTCAGCCTGGTAAAGCCTCTAGATGGACTCTTATTTAAAATAACGTTTTTAAAGAATTAATGGAAATGCTAAATAGAGTTAAATGGAAAATAAAGATGTAATTTTTTTCTTCATCCATATTCATGTACCACCTAATATCTACCCATAGACCCTTTATGGGTGGTATCCTCAAACTCTGTGTTAAGAATCCCTAGTCCAGCTCATGAAGTGCTCTTTAAGATTCCTTCCAGCTCAGAAAAAAAGGAAAGAAATACTTAAATTCTAGATCTCTGCATTATGGACATTTTCTATCCTACGAATATTTAAGTGGCTTCAAGACTTGTCTTTTCCAGCCATTTCTTTGTCCAGTGTCCCGACCCTGCCTTTCAGACTGGAGGCTTTATGACCATGTCATGCAGGGGAAAAATGGATGGGTTTCTTGGATATGGGTCTTGTCATGTGTAATGGGGCTAATGTGAAATGTGTCACTTGGGCCCAGTAAGGGCAGTGGCGAATTGGACGGCTGTTTTGTTCATTCACAACATCGATAAGCCAAGCCACAGGAACCTGATCAAAGAGGGAGAATTGGGTGGGGGGGAAGGGAAAGTAGAGATGAAAACAAACCCTGAGAAGAAGAGAGGGTACTGCCCCTACTTTCTTGCCAAAGAAAATGGTGGTAGTCTGGGGGAGAAATTGGTGGGGATAAAAGAAGAGGAGGAAGGAAAAGGATTTTGGGGTTAGAATTTGTCTTCGTGTGGTCAAATGTGATCATTGTCCTAGGGATAGTTAATGTAGCTTCAATTCTGTTCAGAATATTAAGTGATTTACACAAAAAATGATATGTGTGTCTGGCCTAGGATAATGGAATCCTAGATTTAGGAGCTGGAAGGGTCCTCAAAGGTCTTCAGAGAAGCAACTTGGCTTAATAGAAAAAGAAAACTTGGATTCAAATTCTGTATACTGTCAGTGTGACCAGGGGATAATCATTTAATTAAGCTTTCTGGTCTTCCGGTTCCTTGCCTGGAAAATAGGAATCATAAATTTGGGTTAATTCCTAAACCACCAGATTTTTGTGAGGCTCAAATGAAACAGCATGTGTGAGGTGCTATTTGGATATCAGCTATTATCTAGCCCATTCTCCTCCTTTTTCAGATGGGCAAATTAAGGACCAAGATTACAAAGGTAGCAAGTACAGGCCCATGCTAGGCAGAAAGTAATATAGTCATAGGAATCTTTGAACCAGATGTGCTACTTACTACAGGGTGACTTTGGGCTTCATTATCATTAGCTGTAGAATGAGAGATTGAGGCTATGTCATAAATGACATAGAGGCAGCAAGATGGTATAGTGATTAGATGGCTAGATTGAGAATCCACAAGACCTGAATTCAAATCTTGCCTCAGATGCTTATTAGCTGTGTGATCTTGGGCACATCATTGAATTTCCCAACCTCAGTTTTCTCATGTATCAAATGGGTATAAAAATGCCTATCTGACTTGATTGTTATAAAGATAAAACGAGTGCAAACAGATGCAAAGTAATTATCATTATTACCTCATTTGATAATTTGTTTCACTCTCTTAGGGGCTGAATTTCCTTATCTATAAAATGAGGGACCCTGTAGGTCCCTTCCAATATAAGGAGGAGCCAGTTTGTTGAAATCTTCTCTGAACTTTAGATCTGAAATAAAATTGGCTTAGTCTGTTATAATTCCTCCGTTATATTGATGAGGAGACCTGGGGTTAAGTGACTTAGTGATGGTTATGTGGTGAGCTATTAGCAGACTGGAGCTAGGACCCAAGTCTTCTACCTCCCAACTTAGCATTTATTCTGTTATATTATATATATTGCTAATAAACATGAGATATTTTTTCCCTTTGCAGTAATAGGACCCAAGACAGGAAATATGAGCTGACCTGAAAGTCCCATATTGTTAAAAGGACAGAGAGATTTATATTGGGGTAATAAGTGCTAGGAATGAGCTCAAGTGTAAAGGATTGGACTTCAGCCTAACTGTTGAAATTTGGTAGAACAGGGGAGGCGAGGGGTGGGGAGGATGTTTATGTTGAAGAAATCTCAACCTTCCTTCTTTCTTTTGGCTCACCACCAATGGTATGCATGGTAGTCGTGCTAACATAATACTGCAAGCACTGCTTATGCAGCAATCCTATTTTATGTTAAGGACAAAGCAGCATAATCAATATATGACATATGCACATCATTTTATTACCTACCATAAATTTGTTGGCTGAAAACCAGACCATTAAGCAGAATTCAAATGCGAGTCATTGACCAGATCCCAAATTGCAAGTAATGACCTTTTCCTGAGGACTTTTCTGTAAGTTTGTTTGACTTGGCATTCATCTATAGTTTTTTTCCCCCCTTCTCTTTCCCTAGAATTAAAAGGTATGGTGGAGTAGTAGATTGAGGGCTGCTGAGACTTGGAGTCAGAAATACCCGCTTCTCTTAGCGCCTCTGAAACATACTGGCTATGTGACCTTTGATCTGGTATTTAATATCTCAGTGCTTCAGGCAGCTTTCTAGGAACTCATCTACTGAATCACAGAAGTGGTGATTTGTGTTGGTGAAGGATGTTCCCACACCAGGAAATCCCTAGGCTGCTGCTGAAATCACCAATCTTTCCTAGCCTGTTTCCTGATTCTTATCAAGATTACTTCCCACCTCCCACCCCCTCCAAAATCAGAGACTTTTAAAAATTATATCTTTGAATAGACAATGTAAAGCAGCCCTGTGGATAAGGAAGGAGTTCTTGAGCATTTAGCAAAACTAGATTCCATAGAGTTACATAGGATCCACCGAGAATAGAATCGATGTAGCTGTTGTTTTTGGAAAACTCTTGAAGACTTTTTTTAAAGGTGTGTATGGAGTTAGAGTGGAAATTGGGCCTGGAAATTTGATCTATATTGGCTTAGTTTCAATTTTTCTGAAGATAAGTGAACAAATTGTCTAAAAATTCAGCCAACAGTGGCCAAGAAGAGATATTGGATAGTAATACACATGGTATCCAGAAGAGTAAATCATTTAGCCTGTTGTAATTTCTTTCTATCACAATGTCAAGTCTTTTTGATAGATAGAAGCTATTGACATAATATATTTGGACTTCCCTGAAGCTAGTGACCCCATTTCACGTGACATTCTTATCAATAGGTCAGAGAAATTCAGTCTGAGTCATATTACTGTCAGTCATTCTCAAAGAGCATCAGTCACTCTTATAACTGGTGGGTGCTAATGAGGTCAAGGCTGTGGGTTGATTCCCATCCAGGCTAGTTAACTTTACATGAAGAAAAACTCTTATTTCACAATTCCAGGCTGTCTAATCCCAGCCAGATCTCCAGCAGATGTGTGCCTTTGGCAACGATGGGGATGGGGTAAGAGAATGTGGTTGACTCAGAGCAGTCCATCTTTGTTAATGGTAAAATCAGCTAAAGTCTCTATTCTGCTGATAGGATGATCAATAGCATCCTAGAATTATAAAAGTTCTGAGTCATTATTTGTGGCTTTTCCCCTAAGGGTTATAGAATCCCATTAAGGATTCAAGGTCAGTCATGCTAGTTAATAGAATCAGGACTTGAAACCAGACCTCTTGACTCTTGGTCTAATGGTCTCTGTTGTGCTGGAAATGGCATAACAACAGTCCAGCAACCTCAGGGGAGATGCTGACTTAAAGGCATGTGGAGATTTTAGTGGTTGTAAGTAATCTTGTCCTTGACAATGGATACATTTGAGCTTGGACTCATAAACCTGTATACAAGGTACAGTGAATCAGAATAGCTAATTTTCTTCTGGGCCTATTATTTCATTGGTGTGGGGAAACTTTTTCTGTGAAAGTTCCCTTTATCTATATAGATCAGCAACATTTCTGTAATTTATACTTTTAGAAAATTGCCTTGGACCCTCAGAGGTCAAGCAGCTTACCCACAGTCCCCCAGCCAGTATTATGAAAGCTAGTACTTAAACCTGAGCCCAAGCCAACCCTCTGTCTATCATAGCACATTCTTTTCTTAGAGATACTATAGGAAGCATCAACAAGGCAAAGAGTCCTGTGGAGAAGGGAGGAAGGTTGATTGGAAATCCTGACTTTTTCCTACGTCTTTTTGTGATTTCTCTGCTATTTTGCTTTGAAAATAAGTCCAAAAGGATCTTTTTCAGTTTGATTACTATTTCCATCTCACATTACTGTGACTATACCTTTGATTAGTTGCTAGTTTCCTGTAGGCTAAATTATGATATTGCTAAAGATTGTTATTATATATCATAATAATATTGTAAGCTATTTCTCCTTTCTTCTCTCCCTCTTTCTTCTCTCCCTCTCTCCCTTCCTTCCCTCCTTCTCTCCTTCCTGCCTCCCTCTCTCCTTTTCTCCCTTCCTTCCTTCCTTCTGATGCCTTCCTTTCTTTCCTGATAGGAAAAATTTCTTATCAATTTTGAATCTTGAAGTCCATTGGATCTTTTTGGATTTCCACCATTCAAATAATCCTTTGCTTAGCTCCAGAACTGAAAGCTACTCCTTGCTAAATTGGTGAATACTGGATATGCTGTGCTGGAGTTAGTTTATCTGCAACTCGAATTGACATAGCAGCAGTAACCTTAAGACATAGATTTCTCTAGTGCTACTCTTGTCTTTTCTGTAATCTCTTTAATAACTTCTTCATCAGTTCTTTGTAGGTCTGGGTCATCTGCATTCATAATTTCTTGGGAACCAGGTCAATGTACTTGCTATAAATGACTTTGTCCTTTGATTGTCCCTGTCGAGCAATTGTATTGTACTTAATTTTTTCTTCTGCATTCACTTAAATGGCCAGAGCACTGAACATTCTCTTCTTTCTTCTTATATGCAATGGGTATTGGACCCACATACATTTCTGGAAAGATACCTCCATCTCCAAAATCCTTTAACAAATGAGGCATCCAATCTTTCTGATACCCATGAGGGGGAAGGGTCTCTTCTTGATGAGATCAATGCAGTCTGCCTGATCTCTATGATCAGGCCCTTTCCTTATCTTCAAGCTGGTCCTGAGAAATTAGAGCAGGTAAGATGATCATCACCATCTTTTTCCATTGCTCTCCTTCCTTTCCCTTCCCTCCCTCCCCTTTTCCTTCCTCCCTTCCTCCCTCCCTCCTTCCCTATCTCCCTCCCTCTCTTCCTCACTCTTTTCCTTCCTTCCTTCCTTCCTTCCTTCCTTCCTTCCTTCCTTCCTTCCTTCCTTCCTTCCTTCCTTCCTTCCTTCCTTCCTTCCTTCCTTCCTCCCTCTCTCCCTCCCTCCCTCTTTCCCTCCCTTCCTTGCTTCCTTCCATCCATCATTTCCTCTCTATCTCTATCATTCTTTCTTTTTCCCTACCCCTTTCCCCATGCATCTATGACACTCAAGGCACTTTGGTGTCAGTTAATTTAATTCACACTAAAGTCCAAGGGTTCTTCTAACTGTGGAATACAGCATAGGGCAATGCTTAATTCAAAGAAAGGAATGATGAAAATCCAGGCATCAAGAACAGTGGAGGTACTTCCTTTGCACAGGGCAGTCACCTCCCATTTGTGCCATGTGGTCAGCCATCTCCCATCCTTCCTGGCTTCCTCAGTATGATTGTTCCATGCCCCACCCAGTTATTGCTGTTATCCCCTTGAACCATGGACACTAAGGCTTTCTTGGGGTGGGAAGTGGGGAGCAAGCCTGTGGTTAATTCTACTTTTGCCACACCCTCTGCATGGGCCCTTACTAAAATTCTCATTGGTCTCTGCTCCTTTAAAGTCAAAATGAGGAACATCACTGAGCATGCTCTTTCTCTCAGTTTCTCACAACTTTGAAAACTTTCAGTGCAAGAAAAAAGAAATTAATCTGGAGTTCTAAAGTTGGGTTAATATGACTCTACATAGAATTTATGATTAGAAAGAACAAAAATGTGATTTATCCTTCCATCTCGTTATCTTCAAACTTAGCAGCGTATAAACTAACAGCCACAAAACACTAGGGGTATGATGGTATCTCTTTCTTTCCCTTCTTAAGAACTTAGCATATGCTGTCTTCACAGCTAGTAAGCAAGCTCCTGGAGCGAGTGGAATATGTTGTAGCTCTTGCTGCATGCTTAGTATGTGCCCTGTACGTAGGATCCAAGATTCTCCTTGACCATCTCTTCTAGAAACCCTTCCTCTTGGACCCCTCTGTGGTGGTAGCCCTTCTCAAAATCCTTTTCTTGTTGTTTTTAAAATTCACAATAAAAGATAATGCTAAATATCAAAAGTTAATGAAAATAATGATGCAATTTCTGTCTCATCTACATTTATTGCCCCCCTGAAAGAAGATTACTTGGAGGGGGTATCTGTGGGACCCACAATAAGAACTCCTGGTCTAGTCTGATACCTTCACTGATGTATGTCATGTGTCCAAACAACACCGTGAAGGAGGCAGGGCTGATGCTACAATTTTTTTTTTTTAAAATGATAAAGAGAGATTAATCAACAGAGCCTGGCACTTTTAAACATAGTAGCTACTGAATAAATGTTTGTTGAATGAATGAAAGAATAAACGAATGAATGAAATAGCAGTCACCTAGGTAGTCGTTTAACAGCTTTGAATGGAGATTGCTACCTGAACTGGAGAAACATTCAGAAGTGTCTTGTGGCTGTGGGTGTAGGGGTGGTTGGGAAAAGCAAGAGGAGTGTCTTTAGCCATCAGACCCAGCTGGAAATTTAGTATTAATGAATTCTGATCTCTTCCCCATTTAAATGCATCTAGCCCTTCAGGGACCATTGGGCAGCAAAGCCTCAAATATCAATCTAGCAATGAAATTGATCATACTTTAACTCTGCATCCCTAGAAGCGGGATGAGTGTCAGCCTGTAACTCTCTCTCTCTGGAAGGAGTGTGGGCAACCCCTTGCCTAGCTTCCTGATGCTCCAGAATCGATGCTGTTTGGACAGGGCTCCTAATTGCAGTGGTCTTGGTGCTGTGGGGAATTCCTCTCCCAACCTTTGTCCTCAGAGACTTGATACCCAGCTAAGCAGGGGGCAGTGAGGGTTTGAAGTGCTGGGTTATCTGCTTCCTGATCACTGTGGGAAGTGCGGAATCACTCTTTATCCCAGCCCTAAATCCATGGATTAGCCCACAGCTCACTTCTTAGAATATGGGGAATAATATTTATAAAAAGCACTTAGCACAATGCCCGGCACTATATAAATACTCATTCTCTCTCTCCTCTGACTCTTTCCTTTTAGCAGTAGGAAAGTTTCTCATTTCTTTTATCTATCATCCTCACCCTCATTGTAGTACTTTTTATATAACAAGATTATTATTTAATATTTAGAAGAATTGTATATATTTAACCTATATTGGATTACTTGCCATCTAGGGGAGTGGGGAGATGGGGAGGGAGAAAAACATGGAACACAAAGTTTTGCAAGGGTGAATGTTAAAAACTATCTTTGCATATATTTTGAAAAATACAAAGCTATTATTGTAAAAAATATTATTATTTTAAAAACAGTCATATTATATATTGTACTGAGGTCCTTGGTGGGAAGAGGAGGGGAATTTCAGGCAGTTCATTTGACTTCTCAGCATCCAAAGGAAAGCTGGAATGGAAGAGTCGTTTGACCTCTGAGCACCTCAGTTTCTTCATGAGTAAAATGAAAAAAAAATGGGACTAAATCACTCACAAAGGTCTCCTCAGCTCTAGAGCTACAATCCTCTGACTCTGTGGAAGGTGAAATAGTTAATCAGATGAGAACCAGTGGGGAGAGTGATGAGCCCTTTACATGGTGAAATTGTGGGAGATCATCAGATGAGGCAGTCAGGAGACTTGGCTGTGCCAGTCACTAGAGTGCAACAGGATGCAAGCCGCTAAAACTCTCGTGCTCTCAGTTTCCTCATCTAGAAAATGAATATTGGGTTGGCTGATCGCTTAGGACTTTCCAGCCAGCTCTCAGTGCATGAGCTTTTGCCAAGTCCCTTCCCAGCTCTTAAATCTATGATCTTATTATCTGTAAGACTTCTTCCAGCTTTAACATTCAGTGACTGGGTTTTGAAATGAAAGTTGGTTAAAAGGGGAATGAAAAAACAACAGCAACCAGAGGTAGTGAGCATAGCGCTAGATCCAACATAGGTGTTTAATAAATGTCTGTTAATTGCTTATGGTGCATCTGGCTTCATCTTTTACATGTCATGTTATTCTTTGGCAGAGAAAGAGAGAAAAACGGAGAGGAAGAAAGAGACAATAAAAGGGGAGAGGGGGGAGGGATAGAGAAAGGGAGGGAAGGAAAGACAGAATAAAGGAGAAACAGAGATTCAGACAGAGGAGGGGAGGAAAGAGAATAAAGGGGGAGAGAAGATAGAGAGAATGGAGGGGAGGAAAGAGAATAAAGGAGAGAGAGAGACAGAGAGGGAAAGAGAGGAGAGAGAGAGAAGGGAAAAAGAGAGAGAGAGAGAAAGAGAGAGAGAGAGAGAGAGAGAGAGAGAGAGAGAGAGAGAGAGAGAGAGAGAGAGAGAGAGAGAGATGGGTGGGGAGAGGGAGAATGATGCCCTGCGGTTGAGCTCAGCTTTGCAAACCTGTTTGCTGTCAGTTCCTGCAAAAAGAAAAGACAGGAACTGGAACAGAATTGATTAAGCTCCCAACTCGCCCGATGCTATGAGCTCTGAGATGTGGCTTGGACTCCCAGAGGAGCTGGGGTGGGGGAGGGGGGCAGGTGGGAGGAAGGGAGGGGAGAGAGGGGGAGATTTTTGGCCAACCCCGGCTGCCTCTCCATGGGAGCTGGGGCGAGTGGCCTCCAGCTGAAAGGAAGCCTGTGGAGGGCGGGGGAGGGGGTTGGGAGGGAGCCCCCCGAAAGCTTTCATCGGCTCCCCGTTGCTAGAGAAACGGCTTCTTTTGTCTGTGTATGCTTGGAGCAGCTGCTGCTTTCAGAGCTGGGGCCCTTCTCACGGAGGGGAGATTGTGTGCAGTCAATGCGGGGGAAGGAGGCCAGGGCCAGAGTGGGCCCCCAGTGAAAAGGCCAGTGGGAACACAGGCTATTCACCCTGCTCTGGATGGGAGGCCGGGCTGCTGAGAGGGAGGGGGCCTCTGGAGCCCTTCCCGCTGGGTCTCTGATGAAATTAGCAGCCTGCCCTGGGAGCAAGTCCTGGCTCCCACCCTGCTGCCTTGGGCCTTTCCTCCTTCCTTCCTCCCTCCTCATCGCCCCATTTGGATCCTTTCTTTTGTCCTTCCTTGGGCTTTCTGTCTCTATGGCCGGAGGATGGGAGGGATGGAAGGGGGCAGGGCAGAAAGAGGAAAGCAAATTAAGGAAAATCTGCTTATTGCTGGGTTCCAAGACTGAAGTGCAGGTGGCAGTGGTAAATCACACCCAAGTTAGGGGTTTGGATTTGGGGAAAGCTGTAGCTGGAAAGCACTGGCTTGTAGGATCACATAGAGCCAGAGATGATTTTAAATGTCATCTAATCCAAACCTCTAATACAGGTGTGGAAACTGAGTCCAGAGAAGTTAAATAATTTGCATAGCGGTATTATTTTTTTTGGGGGGGGAGGCATTATTATCTAATACTTGTTATGTGTAGGACTGGAATAAAGAGATAGGTGGTGCAAACTGTGTAAAGATCTCTATATCCTATCTTGGGTGGCTGAAATGCCATCGAACCCTTAAAGAGCCTGAATTGGTTTAAAAAATGCAAAAGTGGTCTACATAGCTGATAGGTTAAGTCAATATGAGCCATTCTTGTCTTTGCTGGGTTTTAGTTGATCAGATTAGCTTCTGGAGAAGGGCTTTGAGGGAACAGAACATGGGATAGTTTTAATGGGGAGAAAACTGGCCAAGGTGGTGGCTGGGGTTCCATCTTGGAGAAGTAGTATGGTTCCTTGGATGAAACTTTAGATTTGGAATCAGGAAAATCTATGTTCCATTTTGCTTCAACTTCTTATCCTCTGAATGACTGAGCAAATCACTTATCCTTTTCCTGCCTCAGTTTCCCCATCTGTAAAAAAGGGATCAATAACATGTCAGCAAGCATTCATGTTACTATGGTGAACCCAGTTCTACCAGGACCCGAGCTCCTTCCTGGGGTATGTTTAATCCAATAGGCAGAGACTAGGAACTTAGGAAATGGCCAACTTTTCCAGGTTCATTTGCTGAGCCTTGACAACAGCTTAATTGGTTCAATATAGAGTGGACGGCTTCCCCAGCCTTGTCTAACATTCCCAGGACCAAGTTAACGAACAGAAGTCTGTGGGACTCGGGATCCAAGGCCTGGTGGAGAACGCTTGACTTCCATTGGGAGGTGGAGGGGTATTCTGAGAGAGTGAAGAAGTAAAAGAGGTAAGACTAGACATTTGGTTGCCCAGAGCAGAGTCTGAACATGTGCCTGTTCCTGTGTGAAGTTTGTCCATTAATTGCATCCTGGTAGGCCTAGGTGGGAGAGCTTAATTGGGAGGGACATTGGAGGTTCCCTAGTCCAATCCTTTCTTTTTATATATCTATTTTCTTTTTATTTCCCCCCCAATCCTTTCTTTTACTAGATTAGGGAACTGAGGCTCAGGAAAGGGAATGATTTTGGAATCGGTTAGTCACTTGGACTCTAAATACATTAATTACTGGACCAGTGTTAAGTAGGAGGGAGGTCTGTATTAAGATCAAATGAGATAATTAGGTAATCATCAGTTATTAAGTGCCTACTATGCTCTGTATTATATATTATATAGAACTGCTGGCAATGCAAAGAAAGATAAAAGACAGCCCTTTTCTGGAGAGACTCAAGGACTAATTAGGAATATTGCAGCTTGAAAGTGTTAGAGCACGGCTAGTTGTGAGCATAATGATGGTGGTGATGGTGATGATAATGATGATCACAACAGTGTTAGACCAGAGCTAACAGGGAGGAATCAGAATAAAATCTATTTTTCATTCAATTTACCTTCTCTTCCACTCCCTACCCCCATTTATATGGGAACAAGATAATGGAAGTCCGGTTTAATAGCAACTCATGTTGCTATTACCCATGGAGACCTGGGATTTTCTTTATGAATCAATATATGAACATAATGCAAACCACTAATGGGATGAAATGGGTAAAAAAGCTCTTGTAACCTTAGGTGCTCTAGTAGAAACTGAATATTCAGGTCACAAAAGGTGACAGAAGCATTGCCTTTGATGTAATGTCAATCAGTAATCTGCATTAATTAAGTACTTACTGTCTTCCTGGAGATGTGCTAAATACTGTGTATTTGGATTCCAGATCTCAGTGTTAGTTTCAATCTATCTCAATTTTGTTTGTACCTAGTTGTTCTCATATTATCTCCCCCATTAGATTAGGAGCTGACTGTTCTTGCCATTCTTTGTATCCCCAGCCCTTGGCACAGTGCTCGTCACATAGTGGGTACTCAATAAATATTTAATACTTGATTGATTAAATTTATAATCCAAATACATGTGAAGATAGTTTTCAATATCCATCTTTGCAAAGCCTTGTGTTCCAAATTTTTCTCCCTTTCTCCTCTCTCCCTTCCCCAAAGCAGCAAGCAATCCAATATAGATTAAAAGTGCAATTTTCTAAACATCTTTCCATATTGGTCATACTGCACAAGAAAAATCAGATCAAAAGAGGGAAAAAACATGAGAAAGGAAAAAAAAAACACAAGCAAGCAAACAAACAACAATTAAAAGGTGAAAATACTATGCTTTGCTCCATATTCAATCCCTAGATGTTTTGGCTCTTTCCATCCCAAGTCAATTAGAACTGGCCTTGAATTACCTCATTGTTGAAAAGAGCAGCTTCCACCATAGTTGATCATCATATGATCTTATTGTTGCTGATAGTGTTGCGATGTTTTTTCGTTTCTACTCACTTCACTTAGCATCAATTCATGGCAGTCTCTCCAGGCTTTTCTGAAATCAGCCTGCTCATCATTTCTTATAGAACAATAATATTCTACTACCTTCATATACCATAACTTATTCAGCCATTCCCCAACTGATGGGCACCCACTCAGTTTCTAGTTCTAAAGGACATTTTTAAAAGATATTTTTTAATAAGCATCCATATATTTTAGTGGCAGAAAATTCTGCTTTCTGCCCGTGTTGGCATTTATTTTGTAATAAGTCAAGTTGCCCATGTTACAGTTAAGATTCAAGGCCGTCAGTGGATACTAACATTTATACAAGGCAATTTAAAATCTTATCTAGTATTCACAAAGCCTTGTCCCCTCTGTATTTGTTTCATATTTGCTTCTAAGCTCCTGGAGCTTAGGAGTGGCTATACTATGGAAATCTTGGGATCTGTCCCATAGCCTGAGCACTATCCTCAATTTGATGACAGAAGCAGCAGCAGCAGCAGCAGTGATGGTGGTGGTAGTGGGAATATTAATAATGATGATGATGATGATGATGATAACTGGCATTTAATTGGTTCATTGGTGTGAAGACTTGTGATACTTATATCAGGGAAGACTTTGCCTGATATTCTAGAAATTCAAAGCATCACTTTATTTTCAAATGGACCTTTAATTAGGATTTTTTTTTAGGCTCTCTGCAAAGCACCACAAACCACGCCTGGGGCAAGAAGAACAAAAATGACCTCCCTTGGGAACAGAGATTGGAGCATCACCATGTGTTGGGGAGCTAGAAAGCTAGGACACTGGCAAAAGACTAAGGAATGGGAGAAAGGAGAAATCTTATTCTTGCTACTCAGATAATGAGCTTTGTTTGTGGGCTGCTATGACAAATTCTGTCAGGGCTCTCTAAATTTGATACCCTGTGGCTAAGCCCTGATTACTGAATTCTCCTTATAGCATTGGTTCAACAAATATTTATGCAGGGTCTTGTATGGGCTCAGTCTTGTGCAAAGCGTTGGAGATGGATGGAAAAATAATGCACAATATCTGGTCTTAGGGGCAGATGCTTTGAGGATTTTAAGAGGGATTTGGATAAATGCATCCGGAGGGAGTAAACAGAGTAATATAGGACCAGGAAAACATGTCATATGAAGAATGGTGGAAGTAATGGGGAAGCCTGGAAAAGAGAAGACCTTTTTTTTTTAGGGTAGGAATGAAATATCTAAAGTATTAAAACTCCTTAAGGAAGCTAGCTATATTTATGTGTAAGCAACAGTGCCTAGTGCCCCCTAATGTTAGTCTAACGCCCCTCTTTATTCCTTTGCTGCAGAAATTCGGACTCAGTTGGCCGAGCAGTTTAAATGTCTGGAACAGCAGTCAGAATCGAGGCTGCAGCTGCTGCAGGACCTCCAGGAGTTCTTCCGAAGGAAGGCAGAAATTGAACTGGAATATTCCCGCAGCCTGGAAAAACTGGCCGAGCGTTTCTCCTCCAAGATCCGCAGCTCCCGAGAACATCAGTTCAAGTAAGCCGAGATGGAGGCCTCTGACCTTGTGGTCAAGTTGATTTTCCTTGGAAGCACTGGGGCTCTCTGCCTTTCTGGGTGGCCTCAGGCGGGTAAAAATAAGAACTCACTTATATCTTTGGGATGGCACTTGTTGTTACCTCAGTTTATTTTTCTTTAAAGTCGATGGGTTGGACTAGACATGACTACTAATGTTACTATTGCTAGTAACTCTCATTTAGATAGTACTTTATTTAAAAAGTTTTTATTTATATCTTTTTTAGCATCATTATAATTTTCTCCAGTATCCCTCTCCCTCTCAGAAAGCCATCTCATATAACATAGTTTTTTTATTATAAAAGGGAAAAAATCAGCATAACTGATCAGTTCATCAATGGAATCTGAAAATATGGGCAATGTAAAATCACATCTGTGGGCCTTTACCTTTCTAGCATCACCATCACATTAATGTACCACAGTTCAGTTGTTCTAAATCAGTGGATATCGACTTTGTTTTCAGTTTTTCGCTATTTCAAAAAATGATGCTATGAATATTTCAGTGAATGAGGGGCCTTTTTTTTTCTTATGGCTTTCCTGAGGGTCTAGTATTGGATCTGTGGTCACACTTAAACATGTTTTTTTGCAGAGCAAACAAGTTGAGAGAGATAGCATAGTATGCCGGCTAGGACATTAAACTCGGAACCAGGAAGAATTGGGTTTAATTCAGTCTCAGACATTTACTAGTTGTGTGACTTTGGGTCAACCATTTAACCCCTGTATACTTCAGTTTCCTTATTTGTAAAATGAAAGGATTGGATCAGATGGGTTCTAAGGTCCCTTTAGAGCTAAATCTATGGTTCTGTCATCCTATGAAATGATTGGACTAGATGAGTTCTAAGGTCACTTTAGATCTAAATCAATGATTCTGTTATCCTATGAAAGGATTGGACCAGATGGGTTCTAAAGTCTCTTTAGATCTAAATCGATGGTTCTATCATTCTATGAAAGGATTGGACTAGATGAGTTCTAAGGTCACTTTAGATCTAAATCGATAGTTCTATTATTCTATGAAAGGATTGGACTAGATAGGTTCTAAGGTCCCTTTAGAGCTAAATCTATGGTTCTGTCATCCTATGAAAGGATTGGACTGGATAGGTTCTAAGGTCTCTTTAGATCTAAATCTATGGTTCTATCATTCTATGAAAGGATTGGACTAGATGGGTTCTAAGGTCCCTTTAGAGCTAAATTTACGGTTCTGTCATTCAATGAGGTAGATTAATCAGAGGTAAGTGACTTACTAATAATCACATAATTAGTAAGTTTTACAGATAGGACTGATAAAAACAGAATAACTTAAGAGGTACAGTGGAGAGAGTTCCAGATCTGGTATCAGGGACACCTAATTTTGATTGCATTTAACCTTGGACACTTAACTGTGTGAGATTGGGAAAGTAATTTTACCCTCTGTGTGCCTCAGTTTCCCCATCTTTAAAATAGGGATAATAAAAACACCTACTTCCTAAGGTTATTTTGAGATAAAATAAGCTTATATTAGTGAAGTGCTTTGCCAACCTTAAAGCACTTTAGAAATTCTAGCTGTTATTTTTATCATATATTTTTAGAGCTATATCATTAAGAATTGGTTCTTAAAGACCTCCAAAAAGAGGCTCAGAGATATTCCATTTGAATGTAAGCTTTTTGCCAGGAGGGATTGTTTCATTCTTTACATGGTATTCCCAGTGCCCAGCACAGTGCCTGGCACATAGTAATTGCCTAATGAATGCTTGTTGATTGATTCCACCTCTTTTCAGGAGGGACCATCTCCTCCTTTCTCCATCTTGGCTGCGAATAAATTATTTTGCTTCAGTCTCTGGCCTGGGTGCTGAGCTTCTGTTGCTTCCTCCTCCACTTAGCTCCATCTGGTTTGGGCACCAAACTTGGCAGGTTTTGAGAACTGTAAGGAGCAAAGCCTTTTGGCTTCTGCCCCCTCCCCACCCCTACATGTGTAGGCAGGACACTGCTAACCACACTCTTACTGTATTTATCCTTGGAGTTCCTCACTGTAATTACTCTCCCCCTTTTAATTCTTTCTCTCCTCCAATCACCCTGCTCAGAGGAAATTCTTCTTCCCTCTTCCTCTCTCCATTGACCAGCCCTGAACCACAGGGTCAAAGTGGCTTCCCTCCTCCCACCCCCATCCCCTCAAAAGAGATTTAAGCCATTGCATTGTCTATGTCTCATCCTCTGGTCTGGTCTCATTCTGCCCCCAGGAAAGGGCTGCTTTCTCCTCTGCTTGCCTTAGAGTGTTTTAGACTTAATTCACACCTGGATTTCTAATGTTCTCATTTAATATTGAATTGTCTTTCCAGCTAAAACCTTCAACTCTGTATTCCTCTTATCTTTCCCACAGTGTGTTTAAGTCACTTAAACAAGCATTTTGAAAGACTGACTATGTGAGAGATACTGGGCTAGGTGTTGGGGACAAAAAGGCAAAAATAAAGCATTTTCTTCCCGAGTAGTCTGTGCAGTAGATAGGACAGGAGAATTGTCAGCTAGGCAGTATAGCCCACAGAATGATGGATTTGGACCCAGACAAGTCACTTAACCTTGCCTCTGGGACTCAGTTTACTCATCTGTAAAAGGGGTATTCTAATCACATTTATCTCCTGGGGTTACTATGGAGATAAGATGAGATTATATGTTTAAAGTGTTTTACAAACCCTAAAGTGCTATGTAAATGTTAGCTATTATTATTATTATTATTAATGGGAAATTAATATATAAGGATGAAAAATAATTATTAAGTGAGCCTCTGGTCTAAGTGCTTTTCAAATATTATCTCATATTCTTATAACAACCCTGACAGGTAGATAGATATTATTATTGTCCTCATTTTACAGATGAAGAAACCGAGGCAGACAGAGAATAAGTGAAATTGTTCAAGGTCACACAGCTAGTGAGAATCTGAGACCATATTTGTATTAGTTCTTCCTGATTCCAACTCCAATACTAGTTGCCTTCAAAGTTAAGGAAGGAAATCTAAGATAATAATAATTACCCAGCTTACCTCGAAGACTCCAGATAAATTATATTTTTACCTCCTGAACGAAGTCACAGATGTCATTATTGACCTCTCTTAGTGACATTTGGAAGACTGTAGGGAATGGGAGAATCCCCACAAGATTGGAGGATAAACATCTCCATATTCAAAAAAGGGAAGAGAATAGAGTGTGCAAACCGATGAGTCAATAAGCTTAATTTCAATTCCTCAGAAAACGGTAGAACAGATCTTTAAAGAATTGGCTGATGAATGTCTAGGAAGGGAAGTGGTGGTTACAGAAGGCTAGTCTGGCTTCATCAAGAACAGGTCATGCCAGACTAACTTCATTTCCATTTCTGGCTGCTTGCTTGGAGAAGGGGAATGCTGTGATTTTAGTTTATTTACATTTTAGTAAAGCTTTGGACAAAATATCTCATCCTATTCTTATGGAGAAGATGAGGAGTTACATTTTAATGGATTGAAAATGGATTGGATGAAGAGAACATTGTATACAGTAACAACAGGATTATGTGATAATCAACTGTGATGGACTTGGCTCTTTTCAGCAATGAAGTGATTCAAGGCAATTCCAATAGACCTGTGATGGAAAGAGCCTGAATGTGAATCAAAGTGTAATATTTTTACCTTTTTGTAGTTGTTTGTTTACTTTTTTAAAATTTTGATTTAATTTTTCTCATACAAATATTGAAATATATGGAATATATGGAAATCTATTTAGAAGAATATTTAACCTATATCAGATTTCTTGCTGTCTTGAGGATGAGGAAGGGGAGGAAAGAGGGAGAAAAATTTGGGACACAAGGTTTTGCCAAGGTGAATGTTCATAGCTATTTTCCCATGTGATTGGAAAAATAAAATGCTATTAAAAATGAAAAAAAAAAAAAAAAGAAAATATATTGGATCCAAAGAGTCATTGTCTCATTGCAAGAGGTATTGAGCTGAGTATTCCTGGAAGTTTATGCTGGTCCTGAGCTATTTAATATTTTTATCAGTGACTTGGATAAAAACACAGATGGCATAATCATCACCTTTGCAGAGTATATTGGGAGGGAATATCTGACCCATTGGAAGAGTCAGGCTCTGAAGAGATCTTGAATAGGAAGAGTGTTGGGTTAGAACCAATAAGATGAACATCACTGGTGATAAATGTAAAGACTTACAAGTTGGTCCAAAAAACTCCAACCTTAGAAGATGCTTAGCCTGGAAATGCAAAGATTCTGGGAGCACATTTGAAAGAACTATCAAGTGGAAGAAGGCCCCAGAAACCTTTGGCTCCCAGAGGGCATTAAGGGGAGCAATGGATGGAAGCAGATTCAGTTTTCATGTTAGGAAGACTTTTCTAATTAGAACCAAAAGCAGAATGAACTAGCAGCCGAGTGGTGCAGTGGTTAGAGCACCAGCCCTGAAATCAGGAAGACCTGAGTTCAAATCTGATCTCAGACACTTAGCACTTCCTGATTGTGTGATCCTGGGCAAGTCACTTAACCCCAATTGCCTCCTCAGGGAAAAAAAAGGTCAAAAGCTCTTGACTTCATTTTAGAAACTGAACCAAAGAAGTAGCTTTGAAATCTTTCCCACTTCTATGCATGCATCCTCCCCCTCCTTTCTAGTTTAGTTTTTCTTTGGAGCTGTTGGTCTCCGGGGCCATCCTGATTTTAGAAGGGATTATCTCCAGAGCCAGCATCCCCCCAGGCCTTCTCCATCATTAGGGGCCTGGGTGAAAATAAGAAGGAGGGAGGTGGAGAAAGAGGCTTGGCCATTTTCCCACTTTGTAATAAATAAAACTTTATTCCTCATCCAGCAATTTAGGTATCTTTTTGAATAGGGAGGGAGAAGAGGATGAAGAAAGAAGTAGGGAAGTTGCTGAGTGGGAGCAGGACTGGGGGTGGGAGAAAGGGAGAATAAGAGGGTCCCCAGCCCATCCTGCAGCCATTAATGAGCCCAGCTAGCTCCTTGTGGGTTCATTAGTTTTGGTCGCCAGATGGAACGGGAGCAGCATCTGGCAGATGGGCAAAATGGGCTCTGTGACATCCTGTGAATGTCTAATTAGAAGTCCGTTCCAGGCATGTACAGCCAGAGAAGGCCCACTGCATGATGCTAATTCAGAGGCAGGGCCCAGAGGACGAGGGCTGTTCAGTCAGGAGTCCAACGTGAGCCTGCCTTTGGATGCCAACTGCCTTTTTAATCTTGAGGGTGGAGAATGCGTGGGTAGATGTCTGATTTGCTGGTGATCAGCCCATAGGTGACCACTCCCTCCACTGAACTCCTTTCTCTGCTGAACTTCTTATTATTTTTCTATTTTTCATATATACACGATCCTGGGATTTTGATCACATTAGTTAGTTTAGCTATTCCTGTGATGTGTCCTGCTTCTGACTACTGTGTCAGACCTTGACAAAGGTCATTGGTCATGTTTCTCTGTATTCTCCACTTGGCAGCTCCTGAAAAATGATTTTGAATTTTAGAGTGAAAAAGGACCTTCAAAAATCATGCTGTCCAAGTATCCTTGTGATACAGATGAGAAAACTGATCCCCACAGAAGAGAAGTTGCTCATTCAAGGTCACAGCTGTTCATAGCAGAGCTGAGACCAGAACCCAAAATCTGATGTCCAGGTTTGGGGGCTTTCTGTTTTAGCACACTGCTTCCCATTTGGAAAAAATAAAAATAGTAGTCTACACTTTTTGTACATTTGGTTCTCACAATGACCTGGTGAGGCAGGTAGGATAAATATTGATATCTTCATTGTAGAGATGAGTAGACTGAAAAAAGGAAAAGAGGGAAGTAGGAAGGATAAAAATAAAGAGGAACTAAGAAAGGGGGATGAAATGAAGAAGGGGGGAAAAGGGAGGAGGGATGGAATGAAGGAAGAAAGGAGGGAAATAAAAGAAGAAGGGAAAAGAAAGGAGGGATGAAATGAAGAAAGAAAGAAGGGGAAATGAAGGAAGAGGGAAAAGAAAGGAGGGATGAAATGAAGGAAGAAAAAAGGAAAATGAAGGAAGAAGAAAAAAGGAAGGAAGGATGGAATGAAGGAAGAAAGGGAAATGAAAGAAGAGGGAAAAGAAAGGAGTGGTGGCATGAAGGAAGAAAAAGGGGAAGTAAAAGAAGGATAAAAGGAAGGAGGGATGAAATAAGGAAAAAAGGGAAAAGAAGGACAAGGGAAAAGCAAGGAGGTTTGGAATAAAGTAATGAAGAAGGGAAATAAAGGATGGAATGAGGTAAGGAGGATAGAATGAAGGAGGGAGGGAAAGAAGGAAAAAAGGAAAGGATTGAGGTAAGGAAGGAAAGGAGGGAGGGAAGAAATGTGATTTAGTTATTCTACTAAGCTTGACTGAAGAGATCGATTAAGGGTTTTTGATTCTTAAGGAATATATTCTACAGATCAGGCTGATGCTCAGGATGGCAGAATAGTCATTGGTGCCATGTTGATGTCCAGGATGGCAGGCCACAGTTGCTCTCCCTATCTTCACTTTTATTCTGCCTTGGAGCTGGAGAAAAAAGAAAGGAAAATGTAAATATCTCTATAGCTCATAGGATAATTCCCAGATATCTACTAGGCTAAAATCACCATAGATGCAAGTACATTGTCAAGTGAAATAATAATTAATATCTGGTATTTATATAGTGATTTAAGGTTTACAGGTGCTGTCTCATTTGGAAGGGCCAGGTTATTCTTTAACTTGGAAAGAAAGGATCTTAAATAAACTTAGGCAATGAATGTAGTATCTCAAGTGTGAATTGTGATTGCTAGAAGGTTAGCTGTAGTCAGAAAGATCTGGGTCCAAGTCTCCCCTTTATGGACTAGGTCCAAGTCTCTCCTGTGTGACCCCAGGCTGGCCCGTCTCCCCTGTGTGACTCCAGGATAGTTGCTTAATGTTTCAGTACTCTAGGCAACTTTTCAAAAATTATAATTTTCACTGGTGGAGGAAGTTTCCACACCAGAGTTCTTTACACCAATAAAGTCACATATCTGGATTAAACCCTACAACATCATTGCAGGGTTTTATATTATCACATTCTTTTCAAACCACTTTCAATGCTGTCATCTTTCTTGACCCTCACAGCATTTGTGGTGAGGATGTCTCCTAAAATCTGCTCTTTTCTATATGTACTTGTTTATTTACACATTATCTTCCCTGTTAGAATATAAGCTTCCTGAGGGCAGGAATAATTTTTGCTGCCTTTTCTAGCTCTAACTCTACAATCCTAGAATCCCACCTCCAAATCTTGCTAGTCACTCTGCTGTGGAGCTTCTCCCAATCAGGGATCCTTGACATCCCCTCACTCTTTTGGAGCTCAAGACAATAAGCTTCATTTCTTTCACTGGACTCTGTCTTCCTCAGAATCACAAGTTTCAAACTTGGAAGAAATCTCAGGGTCCCCTCTAGACCAGCTAGAGCTTATCATTCTTAATGAACGGCCATCCAATCTTTACTCCAAGACATCAGGAGGGAGGGAAGCCCCTACTTAACAGACTGAGGCACTCTGTTCCCCTTTGGAATAGGAAATTTTCCTTTCCATCAAGTCTCAGTCTGCATCTTTGCCATCTGTACTTGGAGTTCTGCCTTCTGGGGCCAAGCAGAAAAAAGTTTGACCCTTCTTCAATGTGGCACTTCCTTCAGATATTTGAGGAACTCAAGTTGCCACTGAGTCTTCCCTTCTCCATGCTATACATCTTCAATTCTTACAGCTGATCCTAATAACATGAACTCGTGGTCCATCGTCATCTTAGAGTCCTCCATCGGGATCCTTTCCAATTTGTGAATTTTCTTTCTAAAATACAGCAGCCAGAACTGAACACGATCCCCAGTCTTTGGCCCTGATGGCCAGAGCTAAGCATAGTATATAGGACTAAGTATAGTGAGACTCTCAAATCCTTATTACTGGGTACTCTGTTTCTTTTGGTACAACCCAAGTTTCATAATTCAGTCTTTTTTTTGGTGGATAAAACACATGTAGGATTGCATACCTCTCTGCACCACGAGCTGGCTCATTCCTGTGGTTCCAGGTCATAGGTTAGAGTGACCAGAGGCTCAGGGCCTCCTTCTCCCTACAGTACTTCAGCAGGTCACTCCTGGTTCGTGCCCAGTTGTTCTTTGCTGCCTACAATTTGTGAGCCCTTTAGGCACCAGGCCACTTACTCATGTGCCACAAAGCTTTTAAAAAGCAAGAACATTGTTTTTATTGCTTTGGGAGAGGGGGAGCAAGCAGAGGACTGCCCAGTGAATTGATTTTGTAGACTGATAAAGTTTATAGTCTTCCTTAAGGCTGTTCTAGATCTCCACATATTGGAATAACATCCATTGACATTTTCAAAGCAAGGCTTAACTGAGCTTGCATTTACTTACCTTAAACAGATTTTAGTTTGACTTGGGAATTAAATTCCCTACAATGAAAGTTGCCGGAATCAGGGAAATATATAAAAAATGTAGGTTTCCCTTTGGACAGGGGTCTACTAATAACTGTCTCTCCAAGGGGAAAGAGAGAGGGATACATATAGATATGGGACATACTTTTATTTTATTTTTTATTTTTATTTTTAGGACATATTTTTAAGTCTAATCTTCAGTATTAACATTCATAACTTTCTTTAGTCTAAAGATAGTCAACAAATCAGCAAACCAAGCCATAAACTTGCTGATTTCTGTAATGTCCACATTGAAAATTTAACAGTGGAGAACCAACTCCAATATATCCTTGTTTATAGGCCAGCAGGTACGTCCCGTTATTCTCCTAGGTAAATCTTACCCTGGATGTCAGTGTGTTATCATCTGAACTGCCCAGATTATTTATCCAAATAGATTTATTGAGTTAAGTAGTAAATCACTGGAAATATTGAGATCACAAGTATTTAATAAAACCTGAATATGTTCTAGGCCTAAAGATACAGAGAAAGGCAAAGCTCTGATCCTGCCCTCAAGAAGTTCCCAATCTAATGGGGAAACAGAACTCAAACAACTATGTACCAACACTGAATATGCAGGATAAATTGAAGATAACAACAGTTGGGAAAGCATCAGCATTAGGAGGATCAGGAAGAGCTTCTTGTAGAAGCTGGAATTTCAGATGGGACTCAAAGAAAGCCAAGGCAGCTGGGATACAGAAAGTGGGGAGAATTCCAGGTGTGGAAAACATATTATGCAGGTGCACAGTTGGAAGCTGGAGTGCCAGACACAAGGAATAAATAGCCAGAAGGCAGTGCTCTTGGATCACAGGGTATCATGGAGTTGAGATTGGATAAAATAGGCTGGAAAGGTTGAAAGGGGTCAGGTTAGAAATGGCCCAGCAGAGTTTTTCATATTTTATCCGGATGTAATAGGGAGCCACTGGGGTTTATTGAGTGAGTATGAGTGTATTGGACGGAGGAGACCAGGAAGGATGATGATAGGGCAGATCTGAGCTTTAGCTGAGCACAGGTGGTTCAGCCATCTGGCAGAAATGCTCTCAGAGGGAATTTCTGCCTTGCATGGGAGGCTATCCTGAATTGCTTCCTTAGTATTTTAGGTTCTATATCTGGCTCCACAGTTGCAGCCAAAACTTCTAGGTGGGGAAGTTTCTGATGGAGTAGATTTCTCCTGTTGTCCCCTTCTTCCCCCCTGCCCATTGCTAGCTTTTTCCTTTTTGCTTCCTGTGTTAACTAGTAATTACACTAACCAGTGGTTAGTGCATTCTTTGGAAGAATTCTGAGGCTAAACAATGTGTTATCAAGATAGCCCCATGGCCGGAATGTACTTCCTCTTCCACCCTGTCTCTTAGAATACCCAATTTCCTTCAGAACTTTGGCTCACCAGGGTTCTACCTTCTACATGAATCCTTTTCTGATCCTCCAACTATTAATGTCCTTTCTACCAATGATCTCATATTTATTTATTACTTAATAGTATTTTAATTTTTCCAATTATATGTCGATTTGTTTTTATTTTGTTTGCGTGTTCGTGTTATTTCTTCCTATAAGGTGTGTCTCAAGAAGAGGGACTGTTTCCATATCTTTTTAGCCCCAGCAGAGACAGTGTCTGGTCCATAGACTTAATAAAGGGTGGTTGATCTGTTAGAGGAGTTTATGACTCAGAGTCTATCCTTTCCCTCTCTGCTTCCTTCTTCCAATAAATCTATACGATCATCTGGCAGCCTTAGAAAGGTTCTGATAGATATAAAAAGTTGGGGTAAAGTACATGAGCCCAGTGTCTATACAGGTAAGCTAAGGTAGCCTTGAAAGGGAAGAGAAGTGACAGAAGAATAGCACTCAGTGGTGGTGGCAAAGGCTGTATGATATGGATAAACATCTCTGGTCATTTTTATGTATGTTTGGGTAGACACTCTTCCCATATGCCATGGGGTTTTCTATTGGAGTCATTGCTTTTTCACCAGCAAAGGAAGGGCAGCGTGGGGTGGAGCTGGAGGGGAGGGAGAAACACGAGGTTCAGAGGGGTAAGTCAAAGGATGACTCAAAAGTATGGAGACAGGGACTTCCTGACTCTTCCAGACGCAGAGAAGGAAGTCACAATGGTGAGTGGAGATAAGAGTCTCCCATTTGGAAATTTCTGTGGGAAAGATCAATTCTTCTCTGGCTTCCCAATATGCTGAGAGAAAGGGGACATTTTTCACTGACGGAAGATGAAATGTGAATGAGAATCAGGAGAAAAGGAAAAAAAGAAGAGAGCTGAGAGAGACACAGTGTCTATGAGGCAGGAAAAAAAAGGGGGACAAGGAGCAGAGAGTAGAATGTAAAAGGCAAAGGAAAATGCAATAAGCTTTTATCAGCACGTACATTAGCTCTCTTCTAGACTGCAGAACTTCATCCCACGTTGACCTTCTTTTAGTCTTCCTCTTGTATCCCGGAAGCCTCAGTGATTGTGTGTTCGGGAATTACAATTTCATTTTATCAGCATAATTAAGGAGGTAAATCTTCTCATTTCCCATTCCCTGACCCTCTTAAGTCCTCTGATCTCTTTCATCATAAAATACATTTCCAAGTCAAATAGAAATGGTAGGTTATCTAGTTTTGAATCAATCAGTCAGCAAGCATTTATTAAACTCCAACGATATGCCAGGCACTGTGCTGGGTTCTGGGAATACAGACAAAAACGAGACAGTCTCCTCCTTTAAGGAGCTTACAATTTAATTGAGGAATATAGTAGACATGTAATACATACGGTAAGGTGATGTCCAGAGAAAGGATTGTGAATGGAGCCATAGGGCAGTAGATTGCCATCCCCTTTGCAGCAGCAAGAGATGGAAATATGGAGAGGGTGCCAGAGATAGAACAAATGGCACGGTGCCCATCCTAGATGGCCTGGATGATGGCGGGATAGGAATAAGCCATACTCCTTTGGCTGTCATTTGGGAAATGGGGTACCAACAGGAAAAGCTCACATGACTCATGTCCCCATCCTCATGAAACAGGAAAGCCCATTTCTCTCTATTCAGGTATAAGCTAGTAATGGAACCTATGCAAAAATCACTATAGACTCAGTTAAAACATTCCATTAATATACAAAAGGAAATGTAAGACTTTAGAAGTGTTATGGGTCTTTATTCCCCAAATGACTGTGAATTCATCCACAATTCCCACCGGGGGACTTGAGAAAACCAGCAGTTCTAAGAGAGATGACTCTGAATTGGGGAAAAGTCATTCCCCCACTCTGGAAACAGAATGAGATCAGGGGTTCTCTCTAGTGGAGATTGCTCTATTGGAGAAAACCTGGGCAAACCATCTTGTTATGGGTCTGGAAGAGGTCTGAGGAAGTCTCTGGTGTATCCAGACATCATTTGACTCCTCCCCATGTGGTATGAGATTCTTTGCTCTCTTTTAATTGCTTTTGCTACCTCAGGACAGATGGGTTGTTCCTTGCCATTGCAATGTGGGCCCCAGACACACAGTGGGAATACTTGGGTTCATAGAATGATCCCATCCTAGGGTCCCTCTCCCTTCCTACCACGAGTCCAGAAAATCCCACCAATCGGAAACTGGGCTTCAATTGCACTTACTTTGTATGTTAGGAATTTGGTCTTATGGGAAATAAAGTCCTGGAAAACCTTGTCCAGTGAGCGCCTGCTCCTCAGATGTAGGGCGTCATGGAAGCTGTGTTTGGATGAGCGTGCCCCTTTTACATAAATGGGAGCCATTATTAATATTTGCACCCTCTGCCTCATGGTTGTTGAAAGGAGCAAATGAGATGATGGATGTGAAAGTACTCTGTAGCCATAAAGAGCTCTTAGTATTAATAATAATTGAAAACCAGCTGCTAATGCATCTAAATGTATTGCTTCTTTGCCCACTAAAGAAGCAAAGAAAGAGGAGGTGGCTGGATAGAAGGATCTGGGAAGAAATGAGTTTGCAAAGGTTGGGGGAGGGCAGGAACGTTCTTTAAAAGAAAAATTAAACTATTTTTATTTGGAAATTAAACACAAAATGGAATGGGCATTTACATATATAATAGAGCAGAAAAAGGATTGAATATGAAATATGACCATTATATGCAACTGACTTTTATTTTAAGCATATGATAAAATTAACCTGTAGTTTTTCAGTCTTCCTGCTTGACTGGCTTTCTTTCAGGCCTTCCTTTTATTCTTTTCTTTCAATTAAAAAAATCCTCAATGACTTTTCTTTCTTTCTCTCTTCTCTCTCTCTCCTTCCCTCCCTCTCTCCTTCCCTCCCTCACTCCCTCTCTCTCTTCCTTCCTTCCTTCCCTCTCTCTCTTCCTTCCTTCTTTCCCTCCTTCTCTTCCTTCCTTCCTTTCTTCCTTCCTTCCTTCCTTCCTTCCTTCCTTCCTTCCTTCCTTCCTTCCTTCCTTCCTTTCTCTCTTCCTTCCTTCCTTCCTTCCTTCCTCCCTTCTTTCCTTCTTTCCTCCCTTCCTTCTCTTCCCTCCCTCCCTCTTTCCTCCTTTCCCCCTCTCTCCCTCTCTCTTCTCCCTCCTTACTTCCCTCCTTCCCTCTTTCCCTCCCTCTCTCCCTTCCTTCCTTCCTTCCTTCCTTCCTTCCTTCCTTCCTTCCTTCCTTCCTTCCTTCCTTCCTTCCTTCCCTCCCTTCTTCTCTCCTCCCTCCCTCCCTTCCTTCCTTTTTTTCCTATTCTAGCTATATTACCCTTTTGACCTCCTGTTAGAAATAAAAAAAAAAAAAAAACAAATCCTTTGAAACAAATATACACAGTCAAACCAAAAAAAAGAAAAAAAATTCTTTGTCCTATCCTGCATCTTGAGTCCATCACCTCTCTAGCAAGCTTCATCATTGCTTCTCTGCAATAATGTTTGCTCATTGCATTGATGAAAATTCTCAAGAGAATAAGTGAGTCAGTAAGCATTTATCAAGTATCCATGTGCCAGGTACTCTGTTAAATGCTGGTGATACACAGAAACCAGAATTTTTAAAGAAAGAAAGAAGCAGGTGAGGGAGGGAATTGGAAGCATACTAATGTGGGAGAGGTAATGCAAAGGGTTTCTCATCTGCTGAGAAAACCAGAGGAGTGGGAGAGGAAATCCCTAGATAGTACTGAAGATAGGAGAAGTATAAAAGGAGAGATGAGAGGTCTTGGCTTTAATTTTTCAGTCTGAAGAAATGGTACCAGAAGAATGGAAAAAGTGGACTTCAAACAAGATACAGCAAGATGGCGGCTATTGAGGGAAATAACAATATCAAAGAACACGTGCTGAGAAGAAGTGGGAACACTAGACATATGAGTACAGAGAAGGGCAGAGGAGAGATCTGTGTCTATTATAAACTATTTGACTTGTAGGCAATGGAAGCCAGGGAAGATGTGAATTTGTGATAGAGGGACATGAGGTTGATAGCTGCTTTGACGTCACTAGAAAGTCACCGGGTATATTTTCTTTTTATATGTTGATTGGATAAGGTACTTGGGAATAGTCAGAAATAGAAGGCTTTTGTTGAACTAGGGGTGTAGATTGTCATGATGTCCAGCAGGATCATCCCTATGATGTGTGATGCTCGGAATGAATTATACTCTGTGTATGTGTGAGAACTGAGGATGGGCTCAAACAAGAGGGAATGAGAACAGTAATTCAAACTTATTTTCCTGCAGGGGCTTAGGCTATTGCAGAGAGGCAGTACCTAAATGGGTATGGTAGGGTTTGACAATGGAGGCAAGACTTAGGTTTATGTATTAATTATAGTCCTAGAGGCAGCTAGATAGTGCAGTGGATAGAGTGATAGACTAGGATTCACTTACCAACTGTATGATGCAGGGCAAGTCAGTTAATCCTATTTGCCTCAGTTTCCTCATCTGTAAAATGAGCTGGAGAAGGAAATGGCAAACCACTCTAGTATTTTTGTTAAGAAAACCCCAAATAGAATCTCAGAGAGTCGAGCATGATTGAAACAACATGATAATCCTAGCTCTTCTCAGTGACCCAGACAAGATCCCCAAACAAGCAAAATCTCTTAATCCCATAAAACAAGATGTCTCTTTGCATCAGTATACAGAGTTTCCGTGACAGGAGTTCCTGTTAGTAATATAATCCGACTCCCTCTCCCAGTTACTCAACAAATACCTGGTTCCCATGTAATCTAGCAGCCTCAGATAGCTGCCTGGGTGCAGCAGAGGGGAGGGGCTTGATCACACCCGCTCGGACGTGTCCTCAGGGAACTTTGCCTGAGTCCAAAACCTAAACTCCATCAGATGAGAGAATGGAAGTGAAAGCCTGCTGTAAACCCTAATTCACTATGTAAATATCAACTCCAGTTAACGATAATGGCTTGTATTTATGTAATGCTTTATGGCTTACAATGGACTTTCCCACACATTATCTCTATTGATCAATATAAACTCTGGGAGATAATCATAATTGAACTCGAGATGGGGTTTTGAAGTTTCCAAAGTACTCCAAATATCTTAGCTCACTTGGTTTTCACAACAACCCAAATGCGGAAATGTCAACCCCATTTTAGAGTGTAGGCAACTGATGATCAGATAGTGGGATGATCTGCCCTTGGTCATAGAGTTAGTAGGGATCAGAGGCAGGATAGCTTATTTTTCTGAGATTGGCAGAGAGCTTTATAAATATTGTCTCATTTGAGCCTTGTGACAACTCTAGGATATTAATAGGGATAGTACCTATTCATTCTTTTTTTTGGGGGGGGGTTGCTGAGGCAATTGGAGTTAAGTGACTTGCCCAGGGTCTCACAGCCAGGAAATATTAAGTTTCTGAGGTCACATTTGAACTCAGGTATTCCTGACTTCAGGTCTGGGGCTCTATCCATTATACCAACTAGCTGCCCTCCCATTCACTCTTAATAGCCCTATTTTACAGATGAAGAAGCTCAGTCTCAGAGAGAAGTTAACTGACTTGCTCAAAGCTAATAAGTGTCTGAAACGGGATTCAAACCTCAGGTCTTTGCCCACATTCTCACATCTGCCATGTTGCCTCTCAGAGAATCTGTCAAAGAAGTGTCTTTATTTTTTATTTTTTTCTGGTAATATATGTACATTCATTTAAAAAATACATATTTCTTTATGAATCATGTTGGGCATAGTGTCTTTATTTTATAGATAAAGTAATTACCATGGAACCCAGCCTCCAATATAGGTCTCCTGGCTCTCATTCCAGTGTTCTTTCTCTCATACCACTTTACATTGCTAATTATAATGATGACCATCACCACCATAACAATGGTTAACATTTCAGTTTGCAAAGTATTTTATATATGTGTGTGTGTGTGTGTGTGTGTGTGTATATATATATATATATGTAAAATCTTATTTGAAACTGCAAACAGCCCTGTAATGCAGACTTATACCTTCCCTCTTAGATTACCTCCCATTTACTATGTATACATTTGTTTTGTTTTATTTTTTCATTTTGTTTCCCCCACTAGAATGGAAGCTCCTTGCAGGCAGGAACTATTTTTCCTCTTCCTTTGGATCTCCAGCAAAGCCTTTATTTAAATATTCACTGACTGATGTATAGTATCCTCAGTGTCCTTACCTATCTTGAATCCTAGTCCAGTTTTATCATTTATACTACTTTATATATTCTTCTCCCACCATATTGGTCTATTCACTATCCTCTATGCAGTTGACGTTCCTTCCCATTTCCATGCCTTTGCCCTTGTTATTTCATTCCCAGGCATTCCTTTCTTAGTTCCTCACACTTATCTGATCATCCAGTTAACAAATATTGACCTGGCCCTTTCTGTACAGTAGGCTTAGGATGGGGAACACACAATCCTATTTTTTTGGCCCTAGGTCATACCCTGCTTCCTCCAGGGCATCTGTCTAGTTACTCCAAAAGGCATCTTGTTCCCCCTCTTCTCTCATCTCCCACAGCTTACATATATAATTCAAAATTATTTTGATTGTATACCCTGATGTATTTTTAATGGCGGTTCCATGTTGAGCATTGTTGTTACTATAAGGATGTCATTCTCCTTCTTAAAGGCTTTAGTCACTCTGGCTGTGCCCTTCCAGAACGAGATGCCCTCTTTGGCCACTATTTCCTTTGTTACATATGTAAACTTCTTGAAGGCAGGGATTGTTCCCCTGCTGCTTAGACTTGGCACAAAAAAAGCAATTAATAAATCCCTTTTCATTCACTGAATTTTATGAAGAAGTGGAAAAATAAATTGTCACAGATGTAGCTCTAGGAGGTATCTTAAAGGTCATATAGGGTTATCTTCCCTGCCCCAGCTTTACAGATGAGGAAACTGAGTCCCAGGGAATCTCAGTGACCAACGCCAGGTCATAAGTGGTAAAACAAGAATTTGAACTCGCATCCTGTGACTATAAGTTTAATGTTCTGTTATTTAACCAAAAAGCCTTCCTCTAGAAAATTATTATCTAGAACAATTCTTACCCCTTTGCAGCAATAATAGCAATGTTAACGCGAATTTATATAGTACTTTCTATGTGCCAGGTTCAAAGTCACACAACTAATATATCTGAGGCTGCATTTGAATTCAGGTCTTCCTGATCTCAGGCAAGATGCTCTATCCATTGTATCACTTGGCTGTCTCTATAGTCTTATAACCCTCTTTGGTAGGCTGGTGAAGCCTAATATTACTGTGGTTTGATGCCTGTATTCATAATGGAAGAAACCACTAAATTTCAGTTAGATATTAGTGAAAATGAAGATGTATCTTTTTCCCATCCAAGTTCACCCACCCTGTGAAATCCATTTGTGGATGGGTCCCAGGTTAAGAAAGTCTAGATTACTAACCTTGGTTACCTACTGCAAATCCCAAGGGGTGCAAGTCACATGCCCCCTATCCTTGACATTTTTATTTTGTGCCCAGTCTTCCCTTCTCTTATCCCCTTCTGCCAGCACTAATCTCCTTTGGCCTCTAGTACTTCAGCTTCCCCTTTCACTGGATCATTGGCAGTGAAGATTCCAGGTCAGGAAGCATGATTTTTCCAAAATCTGGTTTGCATCTGAGGCAACCATCCCAGTTTCCCAACCTTAGGTATGTCACTGGGGGCGTTAGGCAGTGAGCCCATTCCCTATGTGGCCATGGAGTGAGTCATGGTAGAAGTGGTACCTGCTCTCTAGAAGGGCACAGCCTCAGCAGAACACACAACCCGCCAGGGGCATCTCTGGAAGGCAGAAGCTTTTCTTTGGCCCATTCTCCTTGGAGCTCAGCTAATGCCGGCTCACCTCTGGGGTGAATGCCAGAATGAGGTGAGAAAAAGCATTTCTCCTCTTTCTTTTTCTGGTTCCCAGATGCTCTCTCCTCCCACACATGCTCTGAGGCTTCTTTATGCTTTTCTAATCTGGATCCATGTGTCTAGCAAACATGAGCAAGCTGTTGGACTTAGATAGTATTAGGAACTTTGTCTCTTTCTTTCCTTCTCTCTCTTCTTTTCCTTTCTTTGTTCTTTCTATGTTTTTCTCTCTGTGTATCTCTCTGTGTCTTTCTCTCCTCCCTTTCTTCCTTTGTCCTTTCTTTTTCTTTTTCTTTCCTTTTTTCTTTTCTCTTTCTCTATGATTCTCTCTCCTTCATTCCCTCTTTCTCTTTTTTCTTTCTGTTTCTTTCTCTATGATTCTCTCCTTCCCTCCTTCCTTCTTCCTCTTCTTCTTCCTTTTCTTTCTTTTTTCTTTTTGTTTCTTTCTGTGATTGTCTCTCTTTTGTTCTTTCTTTTCTTCTTTCTTGTCTTCCTTTCCTTTCTTTTTTCTTTCTGTTTCTTTCTCTATGATTCTTTCTCTTCCTTTCTTTTTTCTTTTTGTTTCTCTCCTTCCTTCCTTCCTTTTTTCTCTTTTTCTTCCTTTTCTTTCTCTCTACAATTCTGTCTTCATATTTTTATTTTTCTGTCTCTATCTCTCTCTTCTTTCTCTGTCTCTGTCTGTCTGTCTGTCTGTCTCTTTCTTTCTCTCTGTCATCCTCTGACTCTCTCCTCTTCCTCTTTGTCTCTGTCTGCAGCCAGAAAATTTTAGAGCCTAGAGCTAAGGCATTAAAGTTTTTCAAGCCAGAAGCAGCCTAAGTTAGTGGAGAGAACATTGAGCCAGAAGTTAAGGTCATTGGGAACAAGCCCTAAGCCTTTCATTCTCACTATATGACCTTGAATTAGACTCTCCCAGTCTGTTTCTTTCTCTGTAAAATGAGGACTTTAAGTTAGATGCCTCCTACTTTTGAATCTTAGGATATCAGGATCTCTGAAGTCCTTTGACCTAGTACCTTAAACTCCTTTAAGGTGACTACCCATTCATTCTATATATTTTTATGCCTCCATTTATTTTTTTTTTATTTTTACTTTTTTTTATTAAAGCTTTTTTATTTTCAAAACATGTGCAAAGATAATTTTCAACATTTATCCTTGCAAAAACTTGTGTTCCAAATTTTTCCCCTCCTTTTCCCCACTCCCTCCCCTAAACGTATGCCTCCATTTAAAAACGTTTTGTCTCCTCCATTGGAATGGAAACTCTTTGAAGGGCAGCTTGGCTTTTTCTTTCTATGTATCCCTAATGTTTGGGACATAGTACATGCTTAATATATGTTTGTTAAATGATTGATCACAGCTGTGTGTACTGAATAGAGGCTGTGTTTGGAGCCAGAGTTGGAATCCCTCTTCCATCACTTAATACTAATGTGAGCTAGGGAAAGTCACTTAATACCTCTAAGCCTCAGTTTCCTCATCTGTAAAATGAAGGGGTTGATATGGAGCAGGAGTTCTTGACCTGGAGTTCTTGCACTTGTTTTTAAACAACAATTTGCTAACTGTTTCAATAGAACTGATATTCTTTGTAATCATATGCATTTTATTTTGTGCATTTAAAAATATTCTTTTGAGGAGGGAGCCCTAGGCTTCACCAGGTTGCCCAAGGGGCAGAGGATACACCCAAAGAGTTAAGAATCTTAGGTAAGAAATGACTTTGAAGATCTCTTCCAGCTCTCACTTTCTGGTCCTGGGATCATGGCGAATGGCCCATTTGTAAAGTTGACTAGCTGAGTGAGATCTCATCAAGTCTGTGAGTTAGGAGCAGGAGTTAGGAGTGTGCTGACTTTGCCAACTTCTTGACTTGGGGAATAAAAATTTCCTTTCAGCAAATTGAGCCAGTTCTGGTTTCCAGGATGGAGCCCTACCTTTAGATGAACCCAAATAAAATCTTGGATTTCAGTAACTCTTTCCTCTTGGAGGGCAGAGCCATCTTGGCATTAAATTACTGAGCCTTGCAAAGAATCTCTACCAGCTCCTGGCACTGATCTATCTTTCAGGAAATTATCAGTTATTGCAGAGAGACTAGCTCAGGTGATTGGTGATATCACTTCTGTAAACAGGTTAGTGAAATAAGCTTGCCGCCTGACTGCATTTAATTAACCCTTTGCCCGCCACATTCATCCAAATTTGTTTGGAATGGATTTTGAATCACTTATTGTTTGACTGCTTTACTGCCTTCTATGACTTTTTATGACATAGGATAAAATTCAAAGTCCCCAGAATGGCATTTTCAACATCCCTAGTAACTGAACTTTAGGCCATGGTTCTAACTTTGCCTCTGCTTATTCTTCTGCATGAAATAGCTAAGTTCTTTTTGTCCCTATCTTATTGGGATAAGAACCCTAAAATGAAAAGTCAGAAAGCATGGATTCTAATCCTGTCCCTGAAACTTACTTGTCGTGATCATGGGCAATAGTTTTTCTCTCTTGTGACTTCCAATTCTCCTATTTAAAAAAAGGAGGAAGATAGACTCTTGAAGGTTCTTACCCTGGAGTGCATAAACTTATATCTTTAATATTTTAATTACTCTATTTCAATATAATTGGGTTTTTCTTCATAATCTTAATTATTGAAGGTTTCAGGGGCAAGTCAAATAGAAATGCTTTTAGGATCTAATAGAAAAGCAAAACATATCTTCTTGAATGCCATTTACACTGATAAAATTTATGTCTATTTCTGATGCTAAGCAGTCTGGGCAATGTCAATGACGCTCCATTTTCAGTAGACTTCTCTCTTCTAACAAAGAATTATGATTAAGGAAAACAAATCAAAATGTTGGCCATTTCTGAAAGCCTGTATCTCATTCCAAATCCACATCCTGCCATCTCTGGAATGGGAAGAGGGAAGGACATGCTTTGCTTTCAATTGTCTTGTGACGCCATTCACAACTGGTCATTTATCAGAGTCTGAAGCTTGGAATCAGTTTCCCTTTCTGATATGATCATTGTATGAATTGTTCTCTTGGTTCTGTCTACTTTGCTCTACTTCCAGTCATACAAGTCTTCCTAAGTTTCTCTGGATTCTTTGTATTCATCATTTTTCACAGTTTCATCATAATTTCATGACATCTCAGTGCTACAATTTGTTCTATCAAAGTGTACAGTAGCAAAAGCATTGAACTGAAGGGCACAGGTCTTGAGTGTGAATGTTGGCTCTGCTACTTAGTATCTCTGCTCAAGTCACTTACCTTCTGTCGACCTCAGTTTTTTAGTGGGTTGAGCCCCTAACAAATGTTACAGTCCTAGATTCCATGATGTCCCCACTCCCCCAATTAATGGGCTATCACTTGCCTTCTAATTCTTGGCTATTAAAAAATGGTACTAGAGGTACTTTTGTATTTATGGCTTTGCCTCTATTTTTCAAAGTTGTGACACACTTTGTTCTAGAATATACTGGATTGAGTTCAGATGGATCTGGGGTGATATATTTGGAGCCAAAAGAGTCTTCAGAGATCATCTAAACCAATTCCCCCCTCATTATTTTACAGATTCTTTTTCATGTGTCACGGCACCCCTCTGGTCTATGGATCCCTTCTCAGAATACTGTTTTAAAATGTATAAGGTAAAAACACAAGGATTTTTAAAGAAAATCAATTATATTGAAATCTGGTTATTGAAATATTTTTAAAAGTTCATGATATTCTGACCTAGTAACAATAATTGTATAATTGAATCAAAGTAGAAAAAGGCCAAGATATGTGCATTTCAGAAGTGAAGGATCTGTGCTTTCTAAATGGAGAGTTCCCATGGGAGTATGGGAGGGATCTCTCCAGTAGATAAAACCTAAGAAATTACCTAAATCATTTAGAAATTGAGTTGCTCAGGGTCACAGAGCTGATAAGTATCAGAGATGAGATTTGAATACAGACTTCCTGAGTTGAAACTTGTTATTTATGACATCTGTAAATGAGCTAGGAAGAAAATGGCAAACCAAACCACTCTTGTATCGTTGCCAAGAAAACCTCAAAAGGGATCACAAAGAGCTGGATAGGACTAAACAACAGTAACAACAAATTTCTTCTAACTTAGGACCTTTCCTTCAAACTTAACAAGCCTGAGAATGAGCAGGTAAAAAGCTGAAGTGGGAGGAGCAGCCCAAAAAGAGGGGTCTGCAATGGGATGGTTATGTGGGTCCCTCCCTTTAAATCATAGTTGAGGATGGGAGTGGATGGAAACAGGAAAGAATTGGACAGTACAAATCATTGGACATCACAAACCATTGTGAGACATTTTAAGAGGAATTAAAGTTCCAGCATTTCCCCTTCCTCAGGTATATTTCACAGCAGAGGAATCTTGATGCCATGGGATCAGAGATGTTCCACTAATTCTGAGGCAGAGAGGGTAGTGGGCATTGCCGCTTCCATGATGACAACAGGTGACATTTACATAGTGCTTTAACATTTAAAATGCTTTATATACATTATTGAATCACAGATTGAATTCCAGAAGGAATCTAAGAGATATTTTAGTCCATTCCCCCCATTTCACAGATCAGGAAACTGCCCAGAAAGGTGAATGCCCAGGAAGGTGAGGTGACTTCACTTACTACATAGGTAGTAAGTAGTAAACAAGTCCAGGTTCTTTTATTCCAAGTCTAGTAATCTTTCTGCTTTTCATCTTAAAACAGCTTCAAGGTATGAACTGAAAGTATCTGTAGTTTGGGATGGGGCACCATGGAGTATTGACATAGAGTTAGATAGACCTGGCTTTAAATCTCCCCCTGACCTTACTGGCCCTGTGATCGTGGGAAAGTCAATTCACTTCTCCAAGACTGTTTTCTTATCTATAAAATGGAGATAATAATATCTATAGCACCTCAAATGAGCTAGTGTATATAAAGCATTTGTAAACTTACAAGTGCTGTATATATGTCAGCTGTTGTTATCGTCATCTTACAGATGAGGAAATGGGAGATTCAGTTAGTGTGTGGCAGAAGTAGCATTTGAATACACATCTCTTTAAATTCTGAGTCCAGAACTCAGCACTATTCTACACCATCTTTCCTTTCATGTAGGTGACCACTCCATCTCCCTTCTTCCCTCTCCTCTTCTCTACCTACTAATACAGAAGATTTGGAACTTCCTCTTTCTTCTTAGTAGTGGTCAAAGAGCATTGCAGGAAGAGCCCATTCTTGGGAAAAGTAAGATAAGGGACATAAAAGTTTGTATAAATTAAATCTAAGATGGTGGTTATTATTATTTCCTTCTTGGTTAGGGCCTAATGATCAATAAGAAGAACAAAATAAAATGTATAGCTCTGTCATCATAAGCTGTCCCTCTCCACACTGCTAGATGCTCATAATTTTCAGAGGTACCGACTGTTGGTCTGAGGGTGAGTGATCTTATGGATCCTTGAGTCTCTTGAGTTGAAAGAGACCTCTAGAGCTACTTAGACTGTACCTGAAGGACAATATTCTCCACAAAACCCACAATAAGAGATCATTCAGTCTTTGCTTTGAAGCTTTCCAGTCAAGGCAACCCTTTCTATTTCTGGATGGCTCGAATTGTCAAGAATTGTCAAGACTCTGGGCAATTTCTACCCTTAGCTCTTAATTCTGTCCTTTTAAAGTCAAACAAAACCAGTCTAATCTTTTGCCCACATGAGACTCCATTTCAAATACTTTTAGAATTCATATTTTAGATAAATCTTATCTTCTTCAGCTAAAGTGTTCCCACCAAATCCTTGTATGTCATAACCTTTATCCCTTTACCATAGATTTTGGTTTTATCTTTGCAGCATCACTTGTACATGTTCCTTTCTCTCATCTGAAACCACCACCCTTTTGGTACAGGGTTTTATCACCTGGACTCTTAGCAGCAATCTGCTGGTTGGTTTACCTGTCACAAGTCTCTCCTACTTGAGTCCATCTTGCACTCAACTATCAAAATGATCTTCCTAAGCACAGATCCAATCATGTCATCTCACTATTACATCAATTCCAGTGACTTCCTATCATTTCCAGGATCATCTATAAAATCTTCTATTTCACTTTTCAAGATGCAGATTGCTAATAGTGACTTAAGAGTTTGTCCAGATTTGTTAACTTAAACTCATCAGGGAAAGCTGTGTAGTTTAATTCAATTGGATTTCAACTCCCTAATTGTCATTTTTTCTCTGTCTTTTGTAGTTCAGGAGTCATTCTCTTTGGAAAATAGACAAATCAGTAGCAATATAAGAACTGAGTGATTCTACTTCTTTCAATAATATGGGTAATTCTACTGTTCTTGGAGGACCTAGAGATTTTCACAGAAGAAACAAACCTGTCAATAGTACTAGAAAGCAAAATCTTGTGTTATAAACAACTTATATTATACAACAGAAGGAACTTGACTTTTACTCACTCTAAGAAGCACAGGGAAAGGAGAGTAAAAAATGTAAGAGGGATATGTCATTATGACAATGACTTGAAAGACAAAAATACTACTAGGTCTCTGGAGAGAATATATAGGGTCCCTCCCTCACATAGGATGATCACAGGATCATAGAGTTAAGATTGAAAAGGATTTTCTAAGGTTATCTGGTACAGTCTCTTTATTTTTTATTTTTTGAGGCTATCAGGGTTAAGTAACATTGCCCAGTCACATTGCTGGTGTGTATCTGAAACTGGATTTGAATTAGCTCCCCCTGATTCCAGTCCTGGTGCTCTACTGCACTATCCAGCTGCCTTATCAGTCTCTTCTTTACAGATGATGGAACTGAGGATCAAGGTTAAATTACTTTTTCCAAGGTCATACAGGTAACAAATAAGAGAGCTAGGATTTAGGTTAGATTTTCAGGAGGAAGGACATTGGTGATCTTCATGAAAATGACCTCCCCACAGTACTTTCCTGTTCTGGTTACTATATTTCTTCATATGAGTACATCTTCATAATGAATAAGTTATAAATAAATCATAAGCTTTTATTCTCCATTTATAATTTTTATCAGTGAACAAGGACCCTAAATTTCATGACTATGGAAGGGAAGAACAATCACCAAGCTCATTAAATTGTGCTTCTTCTAACACTTTCATTTCCAAAGTTAACAATTCTATTTATGTAAGACCATCTGCCTTCATTGTGGGCTCTTAGCAATGTATTTACATTTTATAACTGATGCATTTTACCATAGGGAGTCAGGCTCAGCTGACAGTCCAGCTCATAACTCTAATCCAAACAGAAGGGTTTTAGCAGGGTACTAACCTTGGGAATAGAGGTGTAAACTGAAGCACAGTTCCCTAATCTACCCATGGCCCTTCCCAGCTGTTGCTTCTAATCTGTAAAGCAAGAAATAACATTGTTAGGTTCCAAATATGACTCATTTGTGGATCTCTAAACTCCCCTTTTAAGTCAACAAACATTTATTAAGCGTTTACTATGTCCCAAGCATTTTTTTTTTTAAGGAGGAAAAGGAACATCTCTAGCAGGTTGTATATTAAACATTGCTTTGGATTTTTTTTCTCCAGGAAGGATCAATACCTCCTCTCTCCTGTGAATTGTTGGTATCTAGTGTTGAACCAGACTCGGCGTGAGAGTAGGGACCATGCTACCCTCAACGACATCTTCATGAACAATGTCATAGTCCGTCTCTCCCAGATCAGTGAGGATGTTATCAGGCTCTTCAAAAAGGTGAGTGGGAAATCAATACTGAGGGTTTATGGAAAAGGTGAAATTGTCAGAACTCTGGTCAACCAAAACTAAATTAGGAGAGATGCTAGATAATCAAGATGGGTACAGCTGTGACTAGAGGGAACCGAAAGGTGCATTAATGATATGAGGGAAAGGCTCTTCCCTTTTTCTGAAAATCATGTTGCCTCACTGGCCCATTAAACTCTTGCCTTGTATGTCACATGCTAATAAATTCAATTATCTACCCATGGGGATTATCCACTTTGTGGATTAACCCCAATTGTTTTAAAATATTAGACTTTATTTCCCTGACCATGGCAGCTACTCACAATGAATCTGGTCTTCCTTTCCCTATTATGAGTTGATGGGTGCTTAAGGAACAAAAACTAATTTTAATATCAACTGAAATAAAGTATAATTAGCAAAAAAATCTGCTGGGAAAAAATTACATGTTCCAAAGTTAAATAGGCGTGATTTTGGGATAATTTGTTCTTTTAACTTCCTGTATCTAATTTTTTGCCAAGTTTTGTTGATTCTGCCTCTTCAGCTCTTGTATACATCTCCTTTCCACTCCCATAGCTACAGTCCCAAACCAGGTTCTTAACATTCTTTTCAAACCATCCTCCATACCAGTACCAAAATCATCTTTCTAAGATTCAGATCTGATCACTACTTAGAAAATCATCACTGACTCCCTATTACCTCTACAATAATTTCTTTACAGACTTGCCTTTTGCCTACAAACAACCTTAATTCATTTTACTTCCCCTTCCAATATTCTACTTTTTAGCCAAACCAGCCAGCTTGCTGTTTCTTAAAATTGATGTTTTCCCATTTCTATGTCTGTGGATGGTTTTCTCTCCCATGACTGGAATGTATACTCTCACCTCCATCTCTTAAAATCTCATTTTTCAAGCTTCAAGGCTTAGCTCAGGTATTTCCTATAGGAATTCCTCCAGGAACCTCCAACTTATTAGTATTTTCTCCATCTTCTTTTTGTCTTGTATTTTCTTAATCTGTGTATATGTTGTACCTTCACTCCATCTTGCATCCCTCAAAAGAAATATGTAAAAATCTATTTTGTAAAACCAAGCAATACACTGAATGTATCTAATAATATATGTATTATTCTATATCATAATCCTCCACTTCTACAGTGAAAGGTAGGAGTTAGATTTTGTCTTACGGTCAAGCTATTATTATTTGTCTCTCTCTCCCTCTCTTCCTCACTCCCTTTCTTCTTTCTTTTCTTTTTCCCTTCCTTCCTTTGACACTACTGTAGTCTTTGCTGGATTTGATTACTTTGATTTGCATCAGTTTATATGTCCTCCTAGACCTTTCTCAATTTTTTCTATTCATTGTTTCTTATGGTGCAGTGACATTCTATTATTTTTCTTTAGCTCTTCCCCATTTGAAGGGGATTGGCCACAGTTTCATAGCCTTTCATTCATATTTCAATACTTGAAAGCTTTAAAATTGCATTTTTATTCTAATATAGACTTTTTCATCAGATTTCATGGTAGTTCAGAACTGGGTGCATGTGGGAAAAGGAATAAATACCCTGACAGCTTTTTAACCCTGCCTGAAGTTGACCAGGGCATTGATTGTGGGGAGCTAAATATAGTTATAATGGCTTTTTTTCCTGCATAGATGATGTATATGTATTCATTCTATCAGTTTCTTTGCCTTTTTTTAAAGCTAAAATCTCATTAGTTTCCTTCTACCATGGAAATATCAGATCCCAGAGACTGAATTCCTTCTTTCCTATTGGTGATATATGTTTTTCTCGGTTTGTATGAATGAAGATGAGATCACATATCCTAGGGATAGAATGACCCTTATCGCTGCCCTATCTTCCCCATCTCCCCCTTGCCTTGAAAGATATGTATTTACAGGGACATCCTTTTCTTTCTAACTCATCACCTTTCTTCAGATGACAGACTTAGGAATAATGGCATGATTTGATGAACAAGGAGCACAGAGGAAAAAGGAAAGCCAATTTAAAGTATAATCAACATTCAATTACCTCCAGATGGATTATCCACACTGCAGATTATTCTCTGCATGTTTTTTAATATCAAATTGACTTCCCCTCACTGGTCTTTGTGCTTGAGATCTTTACCTGCTTGTCCTCCAAACCCATGAAATATTATTCAGACTTAGTATTTCCCCTAGAAAATATGTGTGTGCTAAAATGGAGAGTATTCTGGATTTAGCATCATTAAGACTGAGTTTGAGTTCAGCACTGATCCCAACTATCGCAGAGTTGTGGGAAGCTAGAAAGGACCCAGAGGCACCTGGACCAGATGAGGAAACAGGACCCAGGGTTGGCAAGTGATTTATTCCAGGCTGTATAAGTAATCAAGGTCACAGGTAGGATCTGAATATATGTCCTCTGACTCCTGATCTAATCTCACGGTACCATGCCACTTCAATCTTAGGCTCACTTTCCTCATCTATACCATGGGGTTAATTATGTTTTCATCACTTACTCATAGATTGCTATAAGAAAAGTGTTTTGTAAATTATAATGCTCCCAATATACATGTAGGTTATTTAGTAATTTAGTACTAATTAGGAAGGCTAACTCACTTAGAAACAGATATATAGGTACATATGTGTGTGGTCTCTATATAAAAAGATATATATTATATATGTGTGTATGTATATATGTATATGTACGTGTATATATATATGTGTGTGAATATATAAGTGTATATATATCATATATATTTATATATAAATATATATGTGTGTATATATGTATATATACATATATGTATGGATGTCTCCCTACTTAGTCCTTTTCATTCAAAATATATTGAGTCATATGAGATAGTATATTCCAAGGTAAAATACTATATAAAGGCCAGCTATTATTGTTATGGGCAACGAAGTGGCTGTAGAGCTAGAGTCAGGAAGACCCAAGTTCAAATCTGACCTCAAATTCTTGCAAGCTGTGTGACAAGTCACTTAACAGTGCCTCAGTCTGCTCATCTGTAAAATGAGCTGGAGAAGGAAATGGCAGACTGCTCCCTGTATCTTTGCCAAGAAAATCCCTAAAGGGGTCATGAAGAGTGGATCCGACTGAACAACAACATTGTTATTATTGAAATGACTCCTAAATATCTGCTAATTTAAATTATACAAGAGGCAGCCTTTTGTAGTGGAACATGTTAAACTTAGAGACAGGAGAGACTGAGGTTTAAATGTTTTCTCTGCTGCTTACTACCAGCCGTGGGATCCTGAGTGAGCCACTTAACCTGTGTGCTTCATCTGTAAAATATACAGTATGTCTCTCCTGGGTTACTGTGATGATCCAATTAGATGATTTATGTAGAACTTTTTTTTCCATCCTAGAAATGTCTGCTATGACTATTTTTAGTACTTCTACATCCTGCCCCCTCACCTCCAAATTCAAGCACAGACACTGAAGAAGTATTCACATTTGAATGTAGGTAGATGGCACAATGGGTAGAGGGCTAACCCTGAAGTCAAGAAGACCTGAATTTGAATCCTGCCTCAGATTCTAGCTGCATGAGCCTAGGTAAATCACTTAACCTTTTAGCCTTAGTTTCCTTATTTGTAGAAGGGGGACAATAGCAGTACCTATTTCACACAGTTCTTGCCAGGATCAAATAAGTTAACATATGCTTTGCAAATCTGAAAGTGCTATGTAAACACTAGTTATTATTAGTATTTGCCAGATATTAAACTGATATGTAAATGCCAAGTGTTATTATTTTATGTATCTTCTCCCCCCCCCCCATCCTCCCTCCACCCTGCCCCATCTCTACACATAAGCACAAATATTTGAGAAGTAGTCACATTTGCCTCCTCCACACCTTTGACTTCTGGTTCTTTAGGGGGTGATGAGGTGGGTGTTAGTAATGTTCAAGAAAAAAGTTCAAGGGAGAAAGATGGCTTTTCTCTCTTTCTCCTTTCCTCTTTCTTTCCTCCTTCCCTCTCTTCCTCCCTCCCTTCTTCCCTCCCTTCCTTCCTTCTTCTTTCCCTCCCTTTCCTCCCTTTCTCCCTCTTTCCATTCCTTCCTCCCTTCCTTCCTTCCATTCCTTCCTTCCCTTCCTTCCTTCCATTCCTTCCTTCCTTCCTTCCTTCCTTCCTCCCTCCCTTCCTTCCTTCCTTCCTTCCTTCCTTCCTTCTTTCCTTCCTTCCTTCCTTCCTTCCTTCTTTCCTTCTTTCTTTCCTTCCTTCCTTCCTCCCTCCCTCCCTTTCTCTCTTCCTTAAATTTTATTGATGTCTTTTGTTTAACATCCTCTAAATTTCCTCCCATTTCCTTCCCCTTGTCCTTTTCCTTCCTTAAGTGCAAGCAGCCCCTTCCCCCAAAGGCTTTTCAGCAGAGCTGAGCTGTGAGCTGGGTGAGATAAATCTTTTGGGCGCTCATTTCAACTGACAGGGGCCTAGCTTGTGATGAAGGTTAACAGGGCGGAAAATAATGAAAAAATGTCCACAGCTGGGCCCCTGGCCTCCTCATTATTGAAACAGTCCCCTAAACAAAGGGAAATCTAAACCCTTGGAGCTGACAGGGGAACAGATCTATCAGGCTCGCCTTATGTCTCAGAGCTCTGATGCTTCTTTGTATGGGGGATCAAGGCCTTTGGAATCTAGGGACCAGGCCTTCTCTCTGGGTCCTTATTATCTCATCTTGAAGATCTCAAAGCACTTGACCCTCCTTCTGTTTATAAATACCCATTCTTACCTAGCTGGTGAGCGCCAGATGAGTCACAGAGGTAACTTGGTCTTGGTCAAGGTCAAGTGCCAGATCAATGAGCAATCTGCTCATTTGTTTCCCCACCCTTCATCTGCATTATTAAACAATATTAATGTGTGAAGTTGTGCCCGGCAGAGAAGAAACCAATCATTTTAGTGCCTAAGATTCCTTCTGAAAACTCTGCTTTCCACCTCCTGCAAATATTGCCCGCCACACTCCCCGAGGCTGGGTTCCCACTGGCTTCGGTTGTGTCTCCCCTGACCACGGAGCTGGGGTCAGATGAGGTGTCTGGAGGGGGTAATTCCTGGAGTGGGACATCTGGTCCTGAGGCTTCTTCCTGCCTTTGCACCGAATCATTGATTTTTAGAATTGGCGGAGGCCTTGGAGCCATCCAGTCCAACCATTACCCTTTGCTTTGGAGGCAGCTGCTGCCAGACAGATGAAGGCTTGCCCAGATCACTTTGGGAGCAAAGCTGCCATCTTCCAGTAATGTCTTTCCTCCAGAATATAATATTTCCAATAGAATATAAGCTACTTGACAGAATTACAAGGTATTCTTAGTGCTATGTAGCATAATACCTTGCCCTTAGTAAGTGCTTAATAAATGTTTATTGAAATGAACTAAATCGCGACTAGGAAGCTAGGTCTCTTGATATCCATAATCTTTTTGCTGTATCCTGATACAGCTCAGTTCAAGTTTACTTAAATAGTTTCCTCCAATTTCTCTCCCTTTTTTAATAGGCCAGATATTATAGAAACTAAATTATAGAAACATTTCCTAGATTAGTCTGGACAAATGTTTTTGACCATAAATGGGAATCTCTCTTTACACAACAGATGTGTTCCTAAGAACTTATGTGTCAGTTGACTGAAAAAAACAAAACAAAACAAAATCAAACTTATTTTATATATTTTATGTCTGGGTGGATCCACATCTCATCCACTGTTGACACCCCTCCCCCAGTGCAGACCATCAGCCCTCTATGTCTTCTCATCCTGTTTGGATGGCCTTTTTCTATATCTTCCATATGGGATCTACCCCTGGTGCTAGAGTCATTTTTCTGATTTTTTAAAATAAAAAACAAATCATAAATTGAATCAAATTTTAAATGCACTTGGGGAGTTTGCTTTGGAAGGAAGCTTCAGGGTGAATTGTTTCCTAAAGCCAAGAATCTTCTGGTAAAGGAGTCGACCTGCAATTGATTTTTAAAAAAATGTTGTTCTTGTATATTGTTGAGCCCCACCTCAGCAAAGCCAAGGATTTCAGTCAATCATCTACAATGACTGACTGCCTACTGTGCGCCTAGGAGGAAGCTAGTCCTGGGATATGGGATAAGAAGAAGTGATTTAAAAAAAAAGTTGCCCAAGCCAAATCTTTTTATAGCTTTATTAGGCAATTTTCCCTTGCATTACATCACTTCATTTTGTGAAAATCAGGGGCAGCTAGGTAGTAAAGCAGAAAAGAGTGCTGGGTCTGGAGTCACGAAGGCTCATCTTCCTGTGTTTAAATCTGACTTCAGACATTTACTAGCTGTGTGACCCTGGACAAGTCACTTAATTCTGTTTGCCTTAGTTTCCTTATCTGTAAAAATGAGCTGGAAAAGAACATGGCCAACTGTTCCAGCATTTTTGCCAATTTTTTTTCAAATTCCCAAATGACTTAACAACAATTAAAATGTGCAAAATCATGGGGAGGATACATGAGAAAAATATAGTGGGTACAGCAGATAGAGTGCTATGCCTGGAGCCAGGAAGATCTATAAATCCTGCCTCAGATGCTTACTAGCCCCCTGAGCAAGTCACTTGTCAGCTTCAAGTTCCTCATCTGTAAAATAGGAATAATAATAGCACCTACCGCCCACGGTTATTTTGAAGATCAAATGAGCTAATTTGTAAAGCACTTTCCAAAGCTTCAAGTACTATAGAAATGTTAGGTATGATTGATTGTTATTTTTACCTTATTATAATATTGCTTTACAAACATAGCTGTTTTCTCATATGCTTAAATCTCACCTCAAGTTCTTCATCTGTAAAATGGGGGTGATAACAGCACCATCTTCCAAGAATTGTTTTGATGATAAAATATTTATAATTTATATATTTATTAATAAACATGATTAATCTCATATAATATGTAGTGAATGTATTATATGAATATATTAGTATATCAATACCAGATCATATTAATTATATAATCCACATTATATGTTATAATTAACCTTTATGTCAATATAATGATATAATTAATAAATAGCATAATTCATATCTATATTATTAATAGTAGCTAGCCTTTATGTAGCACTTGAAGTTTTTCAAAGCATTTTACAAATATCTCATTTGATACAATTTTATAGATGAGGAAACTGTGGCAGCAAGACTTGCCTAGTTCAGCTCCTGTGTGAGGCAAAGTTTGAATGGAGGAAGTGTATCTGGTTCCAAATCCAGCACTATTTTGTACTATAGTCCAGGGATCCTCAGACTTTTTAAATAGGGGACCAGTTCACTGTCCCTCAGAGTGTGGAGGGCCGGATTATAGTAAAAACAAAAACTTTATTTTGTGGGCCTTTAAATAAAGAAACTTCATAGCCCTGGGTGAGTGGGATAAACGTCCTCAGCTGCTGCATCTGGCCCGCGGGCCGTAGTTACTATTACAATCTTTACCTTCAGGTAGCTTACATTCCACTCTTCAAGGCTCCTGTTTGTGACATGGAAGTCTTTGGCAGTCTACTGAAGCCCATGAGCCCCTTCTCAGAAAAATGTTTTTAAATGCATAAAAAAATTATAAAGGATTATAATAAACTATAATAATTAAGATGAAAAAAAAATCAGTTTCCTGTTTGTCAAATTTAAAAGCCCTTTGCAGGGCCAGCCTTGTTTTTGTATATTTGGGATCCCTATTTTGAAGGAGGCTGAGGCTAGTGGATCTCCTGAGCTCAGGATTTCTCCTTCTCCTCCTTAGAAGGAAGGGGGAATTGAGTTCCAAGCATTGCACGTACTGGCGGGTGTGACCATATGTTGGCTCATTTTATTTATCTTTTTTTCTCTGGAGCATTCTGTAGCTTTGGAGTCACTGGGGGATGTCCACAGCACAGAAAACAAAAAAACCCAATAAAACTTAAAATTAAAAAGTGCCACTTAGCCTAAAGGCCACTAGCTCGTTGCCCAACTGCGTGTTCCTTCGCCCTGCTCTTGGCCCAAATGCTGCAGCTACCTGTCACTGAGCACATGATCCCAGCTGCACAAGCATCCAACGAAATTCCGGCTCCTGCCCTGAGCTTGTCCAAGGCTGGCCATTTAAACCCCTCTCCTTCTTGTCCCCAGTTATGTTTTCTTCCCCCAGCCTCAGTCTAACAATAGCGATCCATTATTCTCTGCTCTGGTGACTATGGAATTTAATTACTTGTTCTGGCAGTGAAGTGAGTTTGATTGTTGGCGTCGCTAGGTTCTGGCGGGAGCGCTAATGGGCAAGGGCTCTCACTGAGAAGAAAGGGCCTTTTGGGAGGTTGGTGTTTAAACAATGGCCATTCAGTGTGTGGCAATGGGGGCTCCTTCTCTACCGGGTTTGTCTTCCCTGCCTTGGAGATGTTCAGAACCCGTCCTGAACGGAATTGATGCTTTTGTGTGTAGTAATTGCTTCGCTTTGTAGTCAAGATCAAAAGCCTTGGTGGCCTTGGATTTGAGGCCAGGTTTGGTTTTTACAGGAAGGGGGAGAGTTTACATGATGGCAAATTCAGCTCTGTGGGTGAATGGGGACATTTGGCCTTTAGATGCAACGTAAGAGACAAGAACCAAATGAATCCAAAGAATCGGATTAAACAAACAAAAACAAACAAAAAAACTTTTGGTTGTTCCCAAATATCACTTGGTAGAAGAACTAAAATATGAATTGGACTGTTGAGAAAGGATAAAATGACATTTAATTCAACAAACATTTTATTAATCACTTGCTATGTGCAAGGCACTGTGCTAGGTGCTAAAGATAGAAAGATGAAAAGGAAACATTTTCTTTCTGGAACTTAGTTTTACCAAAGGATAAAGCATGTACACAGATAATTAAATTCAAAGTATAATTAATAAGGTAATTTGAAGTGGGGAAGAACATTAACAGCTGGGAGGATTAGAAAGGGCCTTCATTAGTTGGTGTGCCTCAGCTGGGCTTTGAAGGAAGCCATGGATTCTAACAGGCAGAGATGAGGAGGGAGGGAGGGAATATATCCCAGACATGGAGGGGAGGGCTGCACACCTCTGCAAAGGCCCATCAGAGAGACAGAATTAGCTAACAGATTTGTTTGACTGGGATGGAGATTATATGAAGTCAACCAAATAATCAACGGTTATTTAAGCACCCACTATGTCGTAGGCACTGTGATAAGTAGTCTCTGCTCTTAAGGATCTTAAAATCTAATGGGGAAAAGAAAGCTGGAAAGTAGGGGTAAGGGATTGAGGGAGATAATATGAAATTAAACTGGAAAGATACGTTAAAGGTTTTAAAAACAAGTTTGCATTTTACCTTAGGGCCATAGGACTCATTGAAGATTTTTTTAGTAGGTCAGATCTATATTTTAAGATTACTAATTTACTCACTGTGTGTGGAGAATGGATTGGAGACAAGGAGAACAATTGCTGTGGTTATCCAGCAAAAAATTAGGGCCCTAAGGAAAGTAGAAGTGTGAAGGGAGAAAAGGGAAATGGATGTGAGAATTAGAGTACCCATGGAATCAAGACTTGGAAACTAGTACCTTCAGAGAATGTTAAAACTGGAAGGGCTCCAGAGATCAACTTTTCATATAATATGTAATATAATGTAATCATAAAATCTAACATTTATATATCACTTCAAAGTTTGCAAAGTGCAGCGTTTATATTAATGCATTTGATCTTCAAAACTACCTTATGGGGTAGGTGCTATTGTTATCCGCGTTTTACACACGAGGAAACTAAACCTCAGACACTTTAAGTGCTTTATCCAGGGTCACAAAGCTAAGTAAATGAACCACTATTTGAATTCAGGTATTCCTGACATCCTGAGTTCTATCCACTCAACTACCTTCCTGCCCCATGTAGATCATCCAAGTATTCTTGGTCACCAGGTAACCATGGTCATAAGATGTCTGCCTTAGAAACAGTTTCTTTCTTAAGGTAACCGACCCATTTAGAGAAAGATATCTGCAAAAATGTTAATCCTGCAAGTTTGGTTTCAATGACTATGAAAATGTAGATAAGTGATATAGAGATGCAGGATTTGGTTGCTGAGGGAAAGAAAGGTTTCCATCCCTTTTCAATTCCCTTCACTGAAATCCCTGTGATTTGCAAGAGCTACAAATCATAGTAATGGGAAGCAATTGAAAGGAAATGAATGGGAAAGTGAATTTAGTTCTTTGGATTGAGCATTTGAACTCGCTGTTATGAAGCTCTCCATAGAATAGATGGCTCATTTTGGAAGTAATATCAGGCTTCTGGTACTTCCCTAACCTCTCCCAGAATTCTCTTGAATTCTCAGAATTCTTTCTGAAAGCCTGTACGTTCTATTCTCCACATGCTTCTACACCCTCTTAGGACATCCAAAAGAATGTCTGTTATGACTTGTGATGGCTCTTGAGAAGTAATAGGAACCAAGATGGAATGAAATTTAATTACAACAAAGGGAAAAGATGAATCTGAAATGATTTCTGAAGGATTAATCTTGGTGACAGAGTGGACAGTTTCCATTATTTTAATTCATTAGGCAGATACTTTGTGCCAGACACACAAAGACAAAAACATGATCCCTGTCTTCAAGGAGCTTATATTCTGCTGGGATCTATAATATATATTTACAGAAAAATTCAGAGTGCATGCAAAACAAATACAAAATAATTTTAGGAGGGGGGTTGAATAAGGAATAGGGGACAGAGAAAATGAAAGATCAGGAAGGGCCTCTTGGAAGAACTCGAAGGAATTGAAATTTAAGGAAGTTCAAACTTCTAAGAGGTAGTGGTGTGAAAGGAATGCCTGTTTGGCTGGACATTAATTACAGTCTGTACATTAATTTCTTTTAATTGGAAACTGGAAAGAAAAGATTTGTGAGAAATTATATTGAAAATGTATGAATTGGGATTCTACTTGCAGCCAGTCAGTCTAGCTTTTAGTCTTGAGTAAAAACCTTTAAAATAATAGAGATTTCATTGGTTGAATATTACTAGGTGGTAAATTGAGATTAGGGACAATTCTCCCCCCCCCCCCCATTCTTGTATCCTCTAGATCATAAATAAATAAATGGGACTTCCGGTTAAGATGGCGGAGAGGAGGCTCACAGTTGCATAAGCTCCGCGCTTTCTCTCACTATCCACTTCATTACAAGCCTCTGAATCAATGCTTGACTGAAAAAAACCCACAAATAGTTACCAAGAGAAGCCATCCTTGAGATCCGCCAAGAAAGGTCTGTCTTTACTGGAGGGCTGGGGCGGTTTTAGATCGGGCGCAGGCGGCGGGCAGCGGCAGTGAGAGCACGGGAGCAGACTGGAGAGGGGGTGGGGAGTGATCGCAGCTGTCTCTGCGGGGAGAGCTTCGCTACAGGTTTGGAACCTGCAGCAAGTCAACAGCCCAGCAGAGAAGCTAAAAACACCGGGGCTGAAGAACACAACCGCAAACAGCTGGAGTCTCTCAGGACCTGGCCGCCCCCCCCTTCCCCCCCCTCAGTGACTCAGCACGCTTTGGGATCTCAGAGCGCAGGCGCAGCACAGTCCTGCTAGTGCCTCACTGCTGCCACCTGCAGTCTGTAGAGGAAGCTCGATAACACACCCAGCCCCCCCCCCCCAAAGAAAGACTCCAGTTTTTTCTGTTTTTCTTTGGTAGTTTGTCTCTGATTAATAGACAGAATGAGCAAGAAGCTGAAGAGGACTTTAACCCTAGACAGCTTCTACACAGATAGAGAGCAGACTCTAAATCCTGAGGAGACTAAAAACAGGCAGTCCCCAGGTGATTCCCCAAAGGAGGAGATCGTCTGTTCCTCAGCACAGATGAACCTCATAGAAGTGATTAAAAAGGCTCTCACAAGGGAGCTAGAAGAAAAATGGGGAAAGCAGAGTGAGGCTTGGCAAAAGGAGAAGGAAGCTTGGGAAAAGGAGAGGGAGGCTTGGCAAAAGAGCCTGGAGAAGTCAGTTAAAGAGAGAGTGGATAAAGAAGTAAAATCCTTGAAAAATAGGATTAGTGAACTGGAAAACAAAATTGGCGAAATGGAAAAAAATTCCACAGAACAAAAGAACTCAATTGGACAATTAGAGAAAGATTTTAAAAAAGTGAGTGAAGAGAATACTTCACTGAAAATCAGAATTGAACAAGTGGAATTGAATGACTCGAGGAGACAAGAAGAATCAGTCAAGCAAATCCAAAAAAATCAAACAATGGAGAAAAATGTGAAATACCTTCTGGGAAAGACAACAGACCTGGAAAACAGATCCAGGAGAGACAATCTGAGAATCATTGGACTCCCAGAAAAACATGATGAAAAAAAGAGCCTGGACACTGTCTTCCAGGAAATTATCAAAGAGAACTGCCCAGAAGTCATAGGAACAGAGGAAAAAATAAACATTGAAAGGATTCATCGATCACCCACTGAAAGGGATCCTAAAATCAAAACACCAAGGAATATAGTGGCCAAATGCCAGAACCCTCAGATGAAAGAAAAAATATTGCAAGCGGCTAGAAAAACCCAATTCAAGTATCAAGGAGCCACAATAAGGATCACCCAGGATCTGGCAGCATCCACATTAAAAGATCGAAGGGCCTGGAATATGATATTCCGAAAGGCTAAGGAACTTGGTATGCAACCAAAAATAACTTACCCAGCGAGAATGAGCATCTTTTTCCAGGGAAGAAGATGGACATTCAACGAAGTAAGCGAATTTCATCTATTTCTGATGAAAAAACCAGAACTTAACAAAAAGTTTGATCTACAAATATAGAACTCAAGAGAAATCTAAAAAGGTAAAGATTAATCTTGGGAACTATATTTTGACTATATAGATGCATAAAGAATACATGTATACCTTGTTCTAGAAATTGATGTGGAAAGGACATTGTACCAGAAAAAGGGTAAAGTGGGGGTAGTACATCTCATGAAGAGGCATAGGAAACCTATTATATCTGAGAGAAAGAATGGAGGGGGATGAATATAGTGGGTATCTTACTGCCTTCAGAATTGGCTTTAAGTGAAAAATCTTAAGACATATTCAATCTATGGTGAAACTTCTCCCATCTCATTGAAAAGTGAGAAGGGAAAAGTGGAAAGGGAAGGAATAAGCTAAGCGGAAGGGAATACGGGAACTGGGAGGGAAAGGGGTAAGATAGGGGGAGGAACTCTAAGGCGGGGGGAGGGACACTAAAAAGGGAGGGCTGTGAGAAACAAGGGGTGCTCACAAGCTTAATAATTGGAAGGGGGGAAAGGGGAAAGAAGGGAGAAAGCATAAACCGGGGTTAACAAGATGGCAAGTAATACAGAATTGGTCATTCTAACCATAAATGTGAACGGGGTAAACTCCCCCATAAAGAGGAAGCGGTTAGCAGAATGGATTAAAAGCCAGAATCCTACAATATGTTGTTTACAGGAAACACACCTGAAGCGGGGAGATACATGCAGGTTAAAGGTAAAAGGTTGGAGCAAAATCTACTATGCTTCAGGTGAAGTCAAAAAAGCAGGGGTAGCCATCCTGATCTCAGATCAAGCTAAAGCAAAAATTGACCTAATTAAAAGAGATAAGGAAGGACACTATATCTTGCTAAAGGGTAGCATGGATAATGAAGCACTATCTATATTAAACATATATGCACCAAGTGGGGTAGCATCTAAATTCTTAAAAGAGAAACTAAGAGAGCTGCAAGAAGAAATAGACAGTAAAACTATAATAGTGGGAGATCTTAACCTTGCACTCTCAGAATTAGATAAATCAAACCAGAAAATAAATAAGAAAGAAGTCAAAGAGGTAAACAGAATACTAGAAAAGCTAGATATGATAGATCTCTGGAGAAAATGTAATGGAGACAGAAAGGAATACACTTTCTTTTCAGCAGTTCATGGAACCTATACAAAAATTGACCATATATTAGGACATAAAAACCTCAAACTCAAATGTAGTAAGGCAGAAATAGTAAATGCATCCTTTTCAGACCACGATGCAATGAAAATTACATTCAACAAAAAAGCAGGGGGAAGTAGACCAAAAAATAATTGGAAACTAAATAATCTCATACTAAAGAATGATTGGGTAAAACAGCAAATCATAGACATAATTAATAACTTCACCCAAGAAAACGATAATAATGAGACATCATACCAAAATGTATGGGATGCAGCCAAAGCGGTAATAAGGGGAAATTTCATATCTCTAGAGGCCTATTTGTATAAAATAGAGAAAGAGAAGGTCAATGAATTGGGTTTGCAATTAAAAATGCTAGAAAAGGAACAAATTAAAAACCCCCAGTCAAACACTAAACTTGAAATTCTAAAAGTAAAAGGTGAGATCAATAAAATTGAAAGTAAAAAAACTATTGAATTGATTAATAAAACTAAGAGTTGGTTCTATGAAAAAACCAACAAAATAGACAAACCCTTAGTAAATCTGATTAAAAAAAGGAAAGAGGAAAATCAAATTGTTAGTCTTAAAAATGAAAAGGGAGAACTCACCACTAACGAAGAGGAAATTAGAGCAATAATTAGGAGTTACTTTGCCCAACTTTATGCCAATAAATTCGACAACTTAAATGAAATAGAAAAATACCTCCAAAAATACAGCTTGCCCAAACTAACAGAGGAAGAAGTAAATATCCTAAACAGTCCCATCTCAGAAAAAGAAATAGAACAAACTATCAATCAACTCCCTAAGAAAAAATCCCCAGGACCAGATGGATTTACATGTGAATTCTACCAAACATTTAAAGAACAATTAACTCCAATGTTATATAAACTATTTGAAAAAATAGGGATTGAAGGAGTCCTACCAAACTCCTTTTATGACACAGATATGGTACTGATACCTAAACCAGGTAGGCTGAAAACAGAGAAAGAAAATTATAGACCAATCTCCCTAATGAATATTGATGCTAAAATCTTAAATAAAATATTAGCAAAAAGATTACAGAAAATTGTCACCAGGATAATACACTATGACCAAGTAGGATTTATACCAGGAATGCAGGGCTGGTTCAATATTAGGAAAACTATTAGCATAATTGACTACATCAATAACCAAACAAACAAAAACCACATGATCATCTCAATAGATGCAGAAAAAGCATTTGATAAAATCCAACATCCATTCCTAATAAAAACACTTGAGAGCATAGGAATAAATGGACTTTTCCTTAAAATAGTCAGGAGCATATATTTAAAACCATCAGTAAGCATCATATGCAATGGGGAAAAACTGGAACCCTTCCCAGTAAGATCTGGAGTGAAGCAAGGTTGCCCACTATCACCATTATTATTTAATATCGTATTAGAAACACTAGCCTCGGCAATAAGAGTCGAGAAAGATATAAAAGGAATTAGAGTAGGCAATGAGGAAACCAAACTATCACTCTTTGCAGATGATATGATGGTATACCTAGAGAACCCCAGAGATTCTACCAAAAAGCTATTGGAAATAATTCATAATTTTAGCAAAGTAGCTGGCTACAAAATAAATCCCCATAAATCCTCAGCATTTTTATACATCACCAACAAAACCCAACAGCAAGAGATACAAAGAGAAATTCCATTCAGAATAACTGTTGATACCATAAAATATTTGGGAATCTATCTACCAAAGGAAAGTCAGGAATTATATGAGCAAAATTATAAAAAAGTCTCCACACAAATAAAGTCAGACTTAAATAATTGGAAAAATATTAAGTGCTCTTGGATTGGCCGAGCGAACATAATAAAGATGACAATACTCCCTAAACTAATCTATTTATTTAGTGCTATACCAATCAGACTTCCAAGAAAATATTTTATTGATCTAGAAAAAATAACAACAAAATTCATATGGAACAATAAAAAGTCGAGAATCTCAAGGGAACTAATGAAAAAAAAATCAAATGAAGGTGGCCTAGCTGTACCTGATCTAAAATTATATTATAAAGCAGCAGTCACCAAAACCATTTGGTATTGGCTAAGAAATAGATTAGTGGATCAGTGGAAAAGGCTAGGCTCACAAGACAGAATAGTCAATTATAGCAATCTAGTGTTTGACAAACCCAAAGCCCCTAACTTCTGGGAAAAGAATTCAATATTTGATAAAAACTGCTGGGACAATTGGAAATTAGTATGGCAGAAATTAGGCATGGACCCACACTTAACACCATATACCAAGATAAGATCAAAATGGGTCTATGACCTAGGCATAAAGAACGAGACTATAAATAAATTAGAGGAACATAGAATAGTTTATCTCTCAGACTTGTGGAGGAGAAAGAAATTTGTGACCAAAGATGAACTAGAGACCATTACTGATCACAGAATAGAAAATTTCGATTACATCAAATTAAAAAGCCTTTGTACAAATAAAACTAATGCAAACAAGATTAGAAGGGAAGCAACAAACTGGGAAAACATTTTCACAGTTAAAGGTTCTGATAAAGGCCTCATTTCCAAAATATATAGAGAACTGACTCAAATTTATAAGAAATCAAGCCATTCTCCAATTGATAAATGGTCAAAGGATATGAACAGACAATTTTCAGAGGATGAGATTGAAACTATTACCACTCATATGAAAGAGTGTTCCAAATCATTATTGATCAGAGAAATGCAAATTAAGACAACTCTGAGATACCACTACACACCTGTCAGATTGGCTAAGATGACAGGAAAAAATAATGATGAATGTTGGAGGGGATGCGGGAAAACTGGGACACTAATGCATTGTTGGTGGAGTTGTGAACGAATCCAACCATTCTGGAGAGCAATCTGGAATTATGCCCAAAAAATTATCAAAATGTGCATATCCTTTGATCCAGCAGTGTTTCTATTGGGCTTATATCCCAAAGAAATACTAAAGAAGGGAAAGGGACCTGTATGTGCCAAAATGTTTGTAGCAGCCCTGTTTGTAGTGGCTAGAAACTGGAAAATGAATGGATGCCCATCAATTGGAGAATGGCTGGGTAAATTGTGGTATATGAATGTTATGGAATATTATTGTTCTGTAAGAAATGACCAGCAGGATGAATACAGAGAGGCTTGGAGAGACCTTCATGAACTGATGCTAAGTGAAATGAGCAGAACCAGGAGATCATTATACACTTCGACAACGATATTGTATGAGGACATATTTTGATGGAAGTGGATTTCTTTGACAAAGAGACCTGAGTTTCAATTGATAAATGACGGACAAAAGCAGCTACACCCAAAGAAAGAACACTGGGAAACGAATGTGAACTATCTGCATTTTTGTTTTTCTTCCCGGATTATTTATACTTTCTGAATCCAATTCTCCCTACGCAACAAGAGAACTGTTCGGTTCTGCAAACATATATTGTATCTAGGATATACTGCAACATATCCAACATATAAAGGACTGCTTGCCATCTAGGGGAGGGGGTGGAGGGAGGGAGGGGAAAAAAATCGGAACAGAAATGAGTGTCAATATAATGTAATTATTAAATAAAAAATAAAAAAAAAATAAATAAATGGATAAATAAACAACCAGATAATAGCAACAACAATAATAACCAGCATTCATTTAGCATTTTAAGGTTCGTAAAGCACTTTAAAAATAGCTCATTTGATCCTTACAACAACCTTGGAAAGCAGGTGCCATTATTACTCCCCTTTTACAGGTGAGGAAATTGAAGAAAACAAGTGAAATCTTGTCCAGGGTCACATAGCTAGTAAGTAAAAAGTCTGTTCTTACTGAGTGTAGGTGGGTGAGAGGGAAGGAGGGAGCAGGGGAGAGAAGGAGGAAGGGAGAGAAAGGGGAGAGATAGAGACAAGGAAAGAAGGAGAGATAAACAGAGACAGAGGGAGGGAGGGAGAGAGTGAGAGACAGAGAGACAGAGACATATAGAAACAGAACGATTGTATCATTGAACTCAAATGAAAATTCAGAGAAGTATGTGAAGGGTGTGGAGGACGGGAGTTGAGGGGCCTAATGCCTTCCATCTTCTCATGAAAGATGGAGGTGAGGTATTTACCTAAAAGAAGTCTGGATTTTTGAGCGGAGATGTTAGCATGAATTTGTATTGGGCCAAATAGGAAATATTTCATGGGGATGTAGTGGGATGCTTGATATTACTTAAAGTGGAAGATTTTGTTCTTCCATGAAAGCTTTCTTCAAGTGTTTGAAAGACTCTCATGCTTGGCCCCAGAGGGCAAAACTAGTATTAAAACTTGAAAGTTGTGAAGAGACTGAATCAGGTTTGTTATGAGCAAAAGTTTCTCAGCAACTTGTGCTTTCAAAAAATTGATTAAAAATAAAGTAATAGCTTGGCAGTTACTTGTTTTTTTTTTATTATAGCTTTTTATTTACAAGATATATGCATGGGTAATTTTTCAGCATTGACAACTGCAAAACCTTTTGTTCCAACTTTTCCTCTCCTTCCCCCCACTCCTTCCCCCAGATGGCAAGGTTGCCCAATGCATGTTAAATAAGTTAAAATATAAGTTAAATACAATATATGTATACATGTCCATACAGTTATTTTGCTGTACAAAAAGAATTGGACTTTGAAATAGTGTACAATTAGCCTGTGAAGGAAATCAAAAATGCAGGTGGATAAAAATAGAGAGATTGGGAATGATATGAAGTGGTTCATAGTCATCTCCCAGAGTTCTTTCGCTGGGTGAAGCTGGTTCAGTTCATTACTGCTCTATTGGAACTGATTTGATTCATCTCATTGTTGAAGAGGGTCACGTCCATCAGGATTGATCATCATATAGTATTGTTGTGGAAGTATATAATGATCTCCTGGTCCTGCTCATTTCACTCAGCATCAGTTGATGTAAGTCTCTCCAGGCCTTTCTGAAATCCTCCTGTTGGTCATTTCTTACAGAACAATAATATTCCATAATATTCATATACCACAATTTATCCAGCAATTCTCCAATTGATGGTTATCCACTTAGTTTCCAGTTTCTGGCCACTACAAAGAGGGCTTAGGCAATTACTTATTGTGGATCACAGACCTAGAGCTGGAACCTCAGAGACCAGAGGTGGGAATTTAATTCCATGACCCCTGATTCTGGAGTCAGTAGGGGTTTTGCCCCCACTGTAGGATACTGCAGAGGGGAATATTGTTCTAAAATGGATTGGATTAAGCAGCCTCTGAGCTCCTTCCAACCCTGGAATTTGTGATTCTGACTCTGGGGTTTGGGAAACAAGTGTCTTCTAAAGATAAATAATTAGCTACTAGTACTGTTGATAGAGTGACCCTTTTCTTATATGGAACTATATCATGTAGCACCTTTGTTGTTGTAAATCACCTAGATGCCAGGAGCCTTAGCATGAAGAAGATCATCAAAAATAAAAAAAATTAAGAGAAAAGCAGCAGAAACAAGAAGTTTAAAGAGGAATGAAGTGACTGGTTAGTACAGAGACCATAAGGAAAGAAGAGGGCTCTCCTATGGCTGGAGAACATCTGGCTAAAAAGTTTTTGTCTGGTGTGCTTTTCACTGGAATGATGGAGAAGGTATTGGGAACTAGAAAGCGGCATCAGTGAAGTTGGTTTGGACACATATGGGAAGGTAGAGAAACATGCCTTTATCTACCAAATAGAACACAGCAAAAGGGCATTATAACTAGAGTGCTCCTGAATCCATGGCTTTGACCATTGATATGCCTTTGCTGTGATTCTGGTTTTTGCCTTTCATCGACTCTTGAATCCAATTGCCAACTTGGTGGCTGTCATTTTGGATTCTCAGTCGTGGATACTCATGTTACACTGTCCATGACATGTGCAGAAGCTTTGGAGGTTAGAGATTTGGGTCTGAAGTTAAGAACACTTGAATTCAAATCCAGCCTTAGAAACTTACTGGTCATATGACCATGAACACGTCATTTACCTACCTCAATTTTTTCAACTGTAAAATGGGGATAATAATGACATATCCCTCCCAGGTTTGTTGTTATGGAATCAAATGAAATGATAATTGTAAAGTACCTTAGCACAATGCCTGGTACATTACGTAAATGCTATTATTACTTAAACAACATTTATTTAATATTTCCCCCCAATTACATTTAAAACAATTTTTAACATTAATTTTTAAAATTTTTGAGTTCTAGGTTCTTTCCCTTGTCCCTATCCACAATTAAGAAGGCACATATGAAGTTTTGCAAAACATTTCCATAAAACTCATATTGTGAAAGAAAACTGATCTCCCTATTGAAAATAAAAACCCTCAAGATAAAGTTAGAGAGAGAAAGAGAGAGAGGGAGAGACAGAGACAGAGAGACAGAGACAGAGACAGAGACAGAGAGACAGAGAGACAGAGACAGAGACAGAGAGATGGAGACAAAGAGAGACAGAGAAAGAGACAGAGATAGAAAGACAGAGAGAGAGAGAGAGATAGAGAGAGAGAGAGAGAGAGAGAGAGAGAGAGAGAAAGAAACAGAGACAGAGATAGAGAGAAATAATATGCTTCAGTCTGTATCGAGACACAATCAATTCCTTCTCTTGGTATGGATAGGATTTTTCCTCAGAAGTCCTTTAAAGTAGTTGTGGATCATTGTACTGCTGAGAATAGCAAAGTCATTTATAGCTGGTCTTCCCAGAACATTACTATTACTTTGTACACAGTACATTTCACTTTGCTTGAGTTCATGGAGGACTTTCCATGGTTTTTCTGAGTGCATCCTGCCCATCTTTTCCCGTAGAACAAAAATATTATGTCACACACATATGCCACACTTTATTGAGCCATTCTCCAATTGATGGGCATTCCCTCAATTTCCATTTTTTTTTTTGCCCTGAGAAGAGTAGCTGCTGCTACTATTACTGTTACCACCATCACTACTACTACTACTACCTCCTCCTCCTCCTCTTCTTCTTCTTCTTTTTTCTACTACCACCACTACCACCACCACCACTACTACTACTACTATTACTACTATCCTACTATTACTACTATTACTACCACTACTACTACTGCTACTACTACTACTACTACTACTACTCTACTACTACTACTATTACTTTTTTTTTTCTTTTTTTTTGCTGAGGCAATTGGGATTAAGTGACTTGCCCAGGATCACACAGCTAGAAAGTGTTGTGTCTGAGGCCAGATTTGAACTCAGGTCCTCCTGACTTCATGGCTGGTGCTCTATCTCCTAAGCCATCTAGCTGCCCCCTACTACTACTACTACTATTACTACTCTACTACTCCTGATACTCCTCCTCCTCCTCTACTACTACTACTGCTACTATCACCACCACTTTTACTTTCACCTTCCTGGCACATAATGCTACCTCTTCTTCTTGGAATCCTTGCCTCCCTTCAAAACTCAATTTAGCTACTATCTTCAAGTGGATTCTCCTAATTCTCCATTATTAATGGCCTCCCTTCTCCTGCCTCTTTCCCCCAATAGATTTGTATTACTTTGTATATAGTTTCCATTTATTTTAGATGTATATTAAAAAATAAATTGTTTCCCCAGTTCCTCTTCCCCCAAGTAGAATGTAAGCTCTTTAAAGATGGTTTTAATCCTTGGGTTCCCAACATCTAGTGAATGCTTGACAAACAATGGGAGCCTAGTAAAGGCAGGCTGAGGTGAATTGAATTATTTGTGCTTGGGATTCTGGTGAGTCAAACATTAAGGAGATTTAGATGGATGTTTTGACTAGTGTAAGCTTATTGAAGGGCAGGTACCGTCTTTTGTCTTTTTTTGTATCTCCAACACTTAGCACAGTGCCTAACTTATAATAGGGGCTTGATAAATATTGATTGGTTTATTGGGTGCGATTCTAGAAGGAGTGTCATCTTGTGATGAGGAAGGTGAGAGCTTTAGACTTTGTAACATAGATATTTGAATTGGCAACGTTATATCTGCTCCTGTTGTTTCAGCAAATTTCATGCGAATGAGATAAAAAAGCAGTTGAAGCTGAGGAGGTTAACATGGCATATTGTGCTAGTGAGGCAGAGATCATGGAGAACCAGTAGTGATCTGACTACAGCAAACAAATGAGAGGTACAGAGAGAAGCATTCAAACAAGATTTTATTGAGGAGCAGAAAAATAACTTAGTAGAAGGCTGTCTCCATCTTCCACTGAATAATTCACTTTGCAAAAAGAGACAGCAGATCTGTAAGAGGCAGTGAATCTTGACCAAGCTTCGCCTCCATACCTATGAGTGAGACAAATGAATCATTTTTTAAAAGAAGCCAGGTAAATGAAGGATTTATTCCAAAAAGCAAATTCCAGGTTGTCTTTAAAGGTCAGTGTTGTGCTCATGTCCCATATCATCTAGTTCTAGAATTCAAAGGGACGTTGGAGGACATCTAGTTCAACTCACTCATTTTTTCACTGGGACCTTGAAAGCATCAATAACCTACCTTTTGTTCACAAGTAGTGAGTATCAGAAGTAAGATTTGAACTCAGGTGCTGTGATTCCACATCCAGTGCTCTTCACATTTGACCACAGTATCTCCTGATGTAATAGCACAGAACAACAGTGTTTATTTGCATTATCAAGATTAAAATTTTGTTCTTTGTATGTTATTTGCATAGCATTTAGAACTGATGAGATCTGGCTTAAACCTTTCTCTATTGAGAGGTTTCTCTAGCCTATCCAGGTAATAAACAGGAGAGCTAATGTTTGCACTTGGACCGTGTCCATCCAAATACAGTGTATTTCCCACCATATCATGCTACTTTTAAGGATGGAAAGTATGCAGTGTGGAATGGATAGGTTCCACCCACAAAAAGCTGAGTGTTTTTCAAGACACTTAAAGACCCTTCCAATATTCAGAAACTCCCAGACTTTTCCAGATAGCTGAAGTCATAAGGGTATCAAACTATCTTCTCTACACCAATCTTAAAGCTGTTCTTTGCTTTCTTGTGGAATGCTTATTTTTAAGCTTTTCTGAAAATGAAAGGGAAGGTTCCAGGAGTAAACATAGTCCATGAAAAAATGTTTGGCGTAATTACAAGGCAAGGAGGACAACAGCCACAGAGGCTGCCTCGGCCCATTGTTAGTCTTAGAGGTAGGCGTTGGGGTGGCCCACTGCCAAGGACAAATGATGAGCCATTCTCCAAACCTTGCTTGCTTCTTTGCAATATGATATTCCAGCAGCAGGAGCTGCGAGAGGAGGTCAGGACTCAAATCTACATTCCAATTTCTTGCAAAAATAAACACATGACAACATATGGAGTTATGACTACAGGAAGAGACTGAAATTGGGCTGTGTGGGGGTTGCAGAGCTATGGGGAATTGGCCTGGCAGAGGAGAGGGGAAAAAAAACGAGATAAAAAGAGCAGGAGGAGAATAGAACGTGAGAGAATAAATGACGACTGGATGGTAGAGCATAGATCAGAGAACTGAGATCTGGAAGAGACATGAGTTGATTTAGTCCGACTATATCATTTTACATGTGGTTCCCCTGAGCTCCCATGAGATTCAGCCTTTTAAAGTAATAACTAACTCACTTACGGCCTGGGCCCCCATCTGTTGTATCTTTCTATTGCTAGATCATACCAGAGATATATAAATAGCAAAAGTATTTAACGAAGACATAAAGTAATGTAAATAGTGAAATAATCTCAGCATTTCTACTCAAAGGACTGCAACCTCCTGTTCCACTGGAGGAATTATATATATATTTCCCTTCAATACTTATGACTCTTTAGCATAGGGAAGATGTAGTTGCTCTACAACTCAGTAGTCACAGAAGTAGGTGCTCATAATGTAGTACTTCTGCAAATCATTTCTCCATCCAGACCATCCACATCTTGGCTTCCTGTGTCTAATTGTGTTGTATATTCTCTTGTATATATATGTTCATGGATGACAACTTGTTTTTTAAACCTCTTCATTTATAGAGTACTTTCTGCCACTTAGAATCCTTGTATAGTTGTGTCTGAACTGTTCTGATGGGACCATAGCATCACAGAACTGTAGAGTTGGATTGGAACTACAGAGAAGCTCTAGTCCAACTGTACCTGAAGAAGAATGACTACTACAGTGTCAACAACATATGGACATAAGACATCTGTTTGAAATACTCTAGGGAGAAGAATATAATTGCCTTCAAAAGTCACATCCATGTTCAGGGCCTGTTGCTATTTGTTGTTAAATCTTATTCCCTTTAATCTCTTGTTTAATCCTCTAAAGCTGCTCTGTTCCCTATACCACTCTCAATCTTACCTTCCTGATCTTGGGCTAGTCACTTAATCACTATCTCCAGATGCAGCCTGGACCAATTCTGGGCAGTCCTAAGTCTTTGTAAGGTGTTCTTTTCTTCTTAGATCAAATCTAAATCTCAACAATGAATATCCATTGCTTTTAATTCTAACTTCTAGGTTATATAGAGCAAGTCTAATCTCACTTTCATACCACAAACCTTTCAAAAAGGTAATAGGATGATAAAGTCAGAGACCCTGACCTAGAAAGGGTCTAAGAAGCCCCCTTCCCCTAATTTGGTGGATAATGAACCTGAGGCTGAGAGATTCTAAGGGATACCACCCAAGTTCCAAAGATAGAAAGCGTCAGAGCTGGGATACTTAAAGAACAGCCATTCCCTGCTGCACCCCATCTTCCCAAGTTATCTGTCCTTCAGACTAAATGTCTGAAGTTCCTTCAAATGACCTTTCATGCCATATTCTATAGTCCTCTCATCATCCAAGCTAACATCCTTTTGGCTGTGTTCCACTTTGTCGGGATCCTTCTTAAAGGATTCTGATTGGATAGAATTTATACGTGGAAGAGACCTTAGAGATCATTGGATCTAACCCCATAAAGTAATAATACCTCTATGAGAAATAACTAATTATATATAAAGTTGATAAATGTAAGCTGTTCCTTTTTCAGGAAAATTGTTTAAGAAAGGACACAATATCGGTGGTAGTGATGGTGGGGGTTATATTTTATATCCCTTGAGTGAAAGAGTTATATATGTTGGTCATTCAAGATTTGGGTTGGAAATAGTTGAAGATAGATTTTTAAGTGCTTCCAAGAGATCTCTGGATCATATGGCTTAAAGTTCCCTATGAATTCCAAGAACAGTTGCTTCTGAGTCCCTATTTACCCTTTTGAACTATATAGCATCAAATGTCAAAGTCACCAAGTACTTATTCAAATAAGAGATTCTGTTAAAAAAAAAAAAGAAGAGAAAAAGAAGGTTGCTGGTGAAAATGCTAAAAGACAGATACTGAATTGATAGGAAAAGAGAAGATAAGGGATCTGGATAATACATATGTTTAATAATGAGACATATACAAAAGTGTTGACAACATGCCCCTATCCCAATGATGGCAAAAAATTTACTTAGAATAGCCTCCAAAAGCACCAACAACTAAAGGCTCAAATCCTGAGTATAAATAAATATTCCCAATTTTAAAAAGTGGATTTTAAAATTAGAATAACTCATCATTAGAAAGGTTCCGTACTGCACTTGGAAATCTTTCTGAAAAGGTGATATAGCTTTGCAAAGCAGATGAGGGAATCACTAGGAAGCCTATGGGGTTTTTTTTTTTTTTTTTGCTCTTTAGCACAATGGAAAGAGCAGGGTTCTGGAGTCAGAATTTGTGCAGCTTACTTCTTGGGTGACCTTGGACAAAACCACTGTTAACTTTTTTGAGCCTGACTTCTTCTATCTGTAAAATGAGGGAGTTAGACCAGATGGCCTTGAAGGCCCCTTGCAGCTTTGAATCTATGTTTCTCTGGTGTGCTTTCATGGTTCACAGATTTCTGGGTTACAACTGCTCTCAAATATTTATTGAATGCTACTATTTATTTACTATTTATTATTTACTATTCCCTCAGAAGGTGTACTTGGTGAGACTAAGCATAAGACACAATTCTTACCCTTGAAGGGCTGATAATCTAAAATTTTCTAGGTTTTCCTGTGGACAAGTTTGCAACTTACGCTCTCTTCTAGACCCCAGTTTCTCCATATGAAAAATACAAGGATTGGACCAGTTGTTTTCTAAGGCCTCTATTCTCCATTTTTAGGTGTGATGTCAGGGATTGAGATTTCCCATGTCCGCAGGATTCTAAAGACATACTGTCCCTGAATCAAGTTTTCTTGATGTCCTTGCTATGTATCCTGATTTGAACTTTATTCACTTCTTCACAGTATCAGTATCCCTCATCAATGGTCCAGCATCCCATGGGAGATCAAAGTCTTGACTCCATAATAGCAAGTGATATTCCAGTTTGGGGCATATGGGAGTCTCATAGTAAATATAGTTCTTAATGGCATAGACAATCCTTAGAAAGTAAAGGCCTCCCTTATGTATTATATTCATAATATTCTGTCCTTCAAAAGACTTAAATTTATTATTACAATATCAAGCATTTGGGGAAACTCTACTGAACCAATAAAAGATAAAAACATTTTTATAGCAACAATACAAAGTAACATAGCCCTTTGGGGATTGTAATAAATTCTGACTCCTACTCTTGCTTGGATTGACCACTCCTAGCCTCCTGGAAATAGTTAGAAAAGCAAGCAAAGAAATGAATGGAAATTTTTCCTCTTTTTTACCCTCCTTAGTTGTTCCATGGTACAATGATTATAGAGGGGAAAAAGAAATTCATCCTTTCCCCTTTTTTTCCCAGGAAGCCCAGACTTCTGTGTGACATAAACATATTGAAAACATTCATACTCTACTGTGAAGCTGAATGCTTTTAACTACAGATTAATGGTGTTTATGTAAGTTTTCTTTCCCTACAAATAGTCCTGCTTTTTCTGTACCAAATGAGAAATGGTGAACATGATTCATTTACACATTACTAATCTTTTGATTCTTGATTTTTTTTGTGTTGTAGAGCAAGGAAATTGGGTTACAGATGCATGAAGAGCTGCTGAAGGTGACCAACGAGTTATACACAGTAAGTTCTGCAAATATTGGCCTGGGCTAGTCTTTTTCTCTTTTAAACCAGAATTGGGAAATAGTCCATGATACCTTCACCAAAAAGGTTTCGAAAAGCTATTCTGTTGTTGTTTCTAGGTTTCTGCTTGGATTTTAAACTGCTTAGGGAAGGGAGTTTGAGTTGCTTCTTTGCAATGTCAGTAACTCAATGGAATATTTATGGCTTCAGGGTTATGTAGAAATTGTGACCTGTATCACTTATATTTCAGTGGAGATGAAACACACCTCTTACTATGGGTTTTTTAGACTTAGGAAATTCTGTATCATTATTGTGTTTTGTCGCATGTCTAATAATAATTCATGTGAGAGCTACTGTTCTATGCTTTGGGAATACATAGAAAGGCAAAATATGGTCTATCCTTTTAAAGAACTCACATTTTAATGACAGAGACACAATAAATGAATGGATAGGTAGATAAATATATATGTTCCTCATAGCCCCATTATTTTGTTCACCTAGTGGAGAATGGATTGGAGGAGAAAACAGGAGACAGGGAAACCAATCAAAAGTCTATTGTAATGGTCCAGACATGAAGTGATAGAGGCCTGGATCAGCGGGCTAGATGTGTGAATAAAGCCTTACTCTATTATTATTTAGTCGTGTCTGGCTCTTCATGACCCCATTTGGGCTTTTCTTGGCAGAGATACTAGAGTGGTTTGACATTTCCTTCTCCAGCTCATTTTACAGATGAGGAAACTGAGGCAAACAGGGTGAAGTTGCCTGAGGTGGGGAGAAAGAAAATGAGAGATATTACACAGATTTGACAACAGATTAGATATATGTGATGAGTGTGAATGAGGAGTCAAGATAATTCTGTGCTTGTAAATCGTCCTGGGTAACTGGAAAACGTTTTTTCTATGGTGAAAGGATATTTTGGATGAGAGGAAGGTTTTGGGGAAAAGATAATGAATTCTGTTTTGGATCTATTGAGTTGGAGATACTTTCAGAACATTCGGGGCAAGATGTCCAAAATGGAATTGGTGACTAAAGAGAGGTTAGAGCTGGATCTATAGAGCTGGGAATTATTTATGTGGAATTGGTAATTGATCCCGTGGGAGCTGATGAGATGACCAAAAGAGATAAACTAGAAGGAGAGAAGAGGGCATAGAAAAGAGATTTAAGGGACACCCATGGTTTAGTGAATATGATCTGGATGACCAGCAAAGGAGACATCTGTTAGGTAGGAGGAGGACGGGGACATAGTAGTGTCACACAAATCTAGAAAGAAGACATCTTATTTATGTGTATGATTGACTATAATAGGTACTTAATACTTACTGGAATTTACTCCCTCCCTCCCTCCCTCTCTCTCTCCTTTCCTCCTTTCCTTCCTTCCTTTCTTCCTTCCTTCCTCTTTTCCTTCCTTCCTTCCTTCCTTCCTTCCTTCCTTCCTTCCTTCCTTCCTTCCTTCCTTCCTTCCTTCCTTCCTTCCTTCCTTCCTTCCTTCCCTCTTTTCCTCTTTCCCTCCCTCCCTCCTTCCTTCCCTTTCCTTTCCTTTCTTCCTTCCTCCTTCCCTCCTTTTCTCCCTTCTTCCCTCCCTCCTTCCCTCTTTCCCTCCCTCCTTCCTTCCTTTCTTCCTCTCTCTCTCCCTCCTTTTCTCCCTTCTTCCCTTCCTCCTTCCCTCTTTCCCTTCCTCCTTCCCTCCCTCCTTCCTTCCCTCTCTTCTTTCCTTCCTTCCTAATTGGTGTTAAGTGACTTGCCTAGAATCACACAGCTACTAAGTTTCTGAGGCTGTATTTGAACTCATGTTCTCCTGACTCCAGGGTCAGTGCTCTATCCATTGCACCATCTAGTTGCCCTTGAATTGAAGTTTTATTGTTTTGAATTCCCATGAATTGTCTTAATAATGGCAGCTGTAGGGTTGTATATATAATGTGGGGTCAGGAAGAGCTGGGTTCAACTCCTTTTCTGACAGCTACTCCCTGTATAACTGAGTGAACTGTTTAACTCTAGATTCCTCTAGGACCTAGCTATTAAATAGAATTTGGTTGTCCATCTTTTTATGAGTATTGGTGGAAAGAATTCCCACACTGTAATCATAGCTCCTTTGAGTAATCTATATTTGTGCATTTACTTGTAACTATTATCAGTGAGAGGCAGTATGGCTCATGAACAATGTGTCGGGCTTGGGTTGAAATCGGAACATTTACTAGCTCAGAGACCAGCTGGCCATAGGGAAGTCGCTGAAAGCTCTCAGAGCTCGGGCAACTCTGGAAGACTCTTCCATTATAGGCAGGTGGGAATGTATTGACTAACAATAAAAAACCTTATGGAAAAATCAAAAGATAAGTGGTGTGCTTGTTTCACCAACAATAGGGGAAGGGGGAAGTGGTGAACCTGACTCCTGGGTGAATGGAGCCTTGGTAGATAAATGTATAAAAATAATGAATCAAGGAGACAGGGTGTGTGATTCTCTGAGGCTTGAGGAAGAGGAGGGAAGGATCAAATCTGTGTCCCCTGGGTATTTAATGGGGATGCCTTGTAATCCTGCTTCATCTGTAAATATTGATGATAGTCTCCCCCACTCTTCAAGGACATCGTACGACAAAGCAGAATCCTAGAGCTTGAGAAGTGGAAGGGACCTCAGCAGCTGTCCAGTCCTGGATGAGATGGGGCTGCTTCTACTTTGTGTTTTTTTCCTGTCAATTCTTGTGGCTTCTTGATAGATAAGAAGTTGAGGTTAGCTGAGCTCTGGACCCAGTGGGCTAGTGCTTGTATGGTTTGGGAAATAAGTCCAGTCTCATTATATTTCCTCTGAAATGACTGCTCTTCACATACTTGAAGAGTAGGAAGCTTTTTTTGCCCTGAATCTTCTCTCCTCTAGGATAAACATCCCCCAGTTTCTTAAACTGATGTTAACCCAACCTGGACTCATAGCTTTTGACAGTGCTGGCTACCTTCCTCTGGACACTCTCCTCGTTACTCTCCGGCTCATTAATGTCATTTCTTGACACTTTACTGATCAGAACTGAATGCAACAATGACGAGGGCAGAGTATGGGGGACTAGGACTCCTCCCCACTTTCTAGAAGCCAGGCTTCAGTCCATGCAGCCCAAAATTGCATTTGATTTTATTGGCCACCACATCACTGTGATTGAACTTGTGGTCTTCTAAAACCCTCAGATCTGTTTCAGAACAAAGGCCTTCTTCCTGTCTAGTAAGAGTATTGGCCCAAATTAACCTAGTACTATGATGTAGAATGTGGAGGTTGATTGGATATCCTTGAAAAGTAAGAGACTGATTCTATGATTAGAGATCTGGAATTTGTCTTAATTGTGGCAAGCATCTGTCACCCTCTCTTGAACCTGGTTGCTCTAAACTTGATCTGGAGTAAGAATTCTTGACCTCAAGTCCATGGACTTTAAAAAGAAATTAATAACCATATTTCAGTATAATTGGCTTTATTTGCAATCCCTTACATTTTATTTTATTCATTTAAAGACATTATCATTAGCTGATTTCACACACACACACACATACACACATAATTAATATCATACTGCTTGTCTTCCAATGGGTAAGGGAAAGGGGAATATTATAGAATGCAAAATTTAAAAATTTTAAAATAATAATAATAATAATTTTTAAAAGCTTATTATTCAGAGACTGTAGTGTTCACCAGACTGCCAAAAGGGTCTGTCACACAAAATGGTTAAGAATCCTTGCTCTGGGATTTAAAATATTTAATGTCATTTTGTTACTTTGACCCTCTAGAACTAAAAATTTAGCTTGTGCCTCATTTCCCATTAAGACTTTCTTTTTCTATTTGTGCATGACCCCAAAGGAAACACACTTTCATTATGGTCTAGAATACCTTTTATTGCAAGAAATTACAATTACAAAGGCACTGTAATAAAACCAAAAGCAGTATCCTGATGCTCCAGGAAAGGGTCAGCCATTTCCATGCTCAGCAGTTGTTAATGGCTGAGTTCACAGCTTTGCTTTTCCCAGGGGACCAGATGTTCCCAGAAGTCTAGTAGAGGGGAATTATCAGTCTTAGACCAATGGAATATATTATCTCACTAGGTTCATTAAGCACTTTATTAAAGGACTCCATCAAGAGCCATTTTTTTCTTTCTTCTTCTTCCTCTTCTTCTTCTTCTTCTTCTTCTTCTTCTTCTTCTTCTTCTTCTTCTTCTTCTTCTTCTTCTTCTTCTTCTTCTTCTTCTTCTTCTCCTCCTCCTCCTCCTCCTCCTTCCCTTCCTCTTGTGAGTGAAAGAGCCTATATTAATTACCTACTGGATGCCCAAGTTGTATGCTAAGCTCTGGGGATACAAAGAGAAAATGGCACAATCCCTGTTCATACTGTACTCATTCTAAATAGAGGAGACAATACAGCTATAGATGGAAAGACCTGAGCTAGCTATCAGGCAAATGGTAAGGACCAACGGTCTTCAGGTTTGGTCAAATGGAAATACTTAAGAGTTTGGAGAGTAGTTGTTGCAGGACAGATAATAAAGATTTTTCCCCCCTTTTAGCTGGATGCTGACCCCCTCTTTCTTTCCTTTTGGGAAGTAGTGGTATAATACTGCCGAATTCCTGAATTGGGAGGAACATTGAAGTGTGCATTAGGACTTTCGGCTGAGCCTGTTGCTGTTGCACCTTAGAGATGGATACTTATCTCTAGGATCTCTGTTCAGGAACTTTCCTTCTTTGGCTGGTTGTGGCTGCCTATCTATGGGATCTCTAGAATCCTGAAAGTGATGGTTTTTGATCCCTGATGTCTGAAAGAGGAAGACTTTTATCATGTAGGCAGGCGCTCTTTTGTCCATCAGCCTACCTTTTATACAATATTATGTGTCCTGGGCTGTTGCCATTAAGCAGTCCAGTCTCTTGTTAACTTTCCTCTCTGTGTGATAACAAATAACATTCCCATCACTTTATTGTTTTGGTTCCTTCACCTCAACCCCCCTATTTCTGTTTCCTTGAGTGTAAAGATCCAGGTGGAAATCAGAATAATTCAAAGGAAAGGTCTGCTGACATCATGATACTACTTTCAGACTGGAAGGGTATTGGGCTAGATCTCTAAGGCTCCCAGCAACTCCATGGTTTTGTGAAGACTCCATCATAGCCATCATCCTCTCCCCACCCAGTAAAAGTGCTAGGTTCCATGGATACCTCTTCAGCTATTGCATGCTCATTGATGCTGCTGTTGTGGCAGATATGACAAACAGAGGCTGCTCCACTCTTAAGAAGAAATAATCTTTCAGCCTAGCTCTATTTGGAGTGGACAGGAGCAATGGGGATATAGAGTGGGACCTGGGGAGGGTGGAAGGAAGATCTCAGCAGCTCCCCATTCCCATCTCCTCACACATTCTTCCTCCCTACTGTGAAGCCAAGAAGAGTGTGGGAGGGCTCAGAGCTAGGTTACAGCTGTGCTGCCTACACAGTTAATCACATCACCATCACACACTCTCTAAGGCTTTCTTATATTGTACACTGAGTTCTTTCCCTTGCACACTGGTGAGCTGATCAGCAATTCAATCCAACTTGACAAGTATTTATTTTTACTTTATTTTAATGTTTAGTTTAATTATTTATTAAAATTAGATTTAAACAAAATTTTTAACACTCATTTTCTAAAAACATGAGTTCAAAATTTTCTTCTTCCTTTGCTTTTCCTCCCCCCATTTTGAGAAAGCAAGCAGTTTGATGATTATACATGTGCAGTCATGAAAAGCATTTTCATATTAGCCTTGTTACAAAAGAAAAAACAACCCCCAAAACTCTAAGAATAACAGTCTTTTTAAAAAAAGTATGCCTTGATCTGCATTCAGAATCCATTACTTCTTTCTCTGGAGAAGGATAACATTTTTCACGAGTCCTAAAGAATTATCATTTATCATAAGCTGAGAATAGCTAAGTTATTCACAGTTGATCATCATCATAAAATATTGCTGTTACTATGTATGATGTTCTCCTTGTTCTGCTCAGTTCACTTTGCATCAGTTCATGTAAGTCTTCCCATATTTTTCTGAAAGTTTCTTGGTTATAATTTCTTATGGCACAGTAGTATTCCATCACAATCATATATCATATTTGTTTTAATTTGCATTTCTCTAATCAATAGAGAATTTTTTCATATGATTATAGATAGCTTGATTTCTTCTTATGAAAACTGCCTGTTCATAGCCTTTAATATCAATTAAGCAATGACTTATAATCTTATTTAATTCAACTCAGTCTTTATATATTTGAAAAATGAGGTTTTTATTAGAGTAACTGCTGTGAAAAGTTTCCTCTAATTTCCCGCTTTCCTTCTAATCTTGGCTACATTGATTTTGTTTGTGTAAAATCTTTTCACTTTATGTAGTCAAAATTATCCATTTTACATCTTATAATGCTCTTTATCTCTTGTTTGGTCCCAAATTCTTTCATTATCCATAGATCTAATAGGTAAAATATTACATGGTTCCCTAATTTGGTTATATCATCCTTTATGTCCAAATTATGTATCTATCATGACCTTAATATATAGTTGATCTATACTTAGTTTTCACTAAACTGACTTTTTCAATTTTCCTAGCAAGTTTTATCAAATAACGATTTCTTATCCCCAAATACTGAATATTTGAGTATGTGAAACACTACTTTACTCTGGTCATTTGAGAAATATTATCGAGTATGTACTATGCTGGATGCTACGGATAAAAAAAGTTTCATTGTCAAATTATATAGTTGGAAGAGCATTGTGATGGAGAAAAACCCAATCCTACATTCCTTGTTTTGTTGTTTAACAGAACAACAGAGTAACGGAGCTTAGACAACTGATTACTAGACAATTCACTACTCTGGACCTCAGCTTCCTCATCTATAAAAAATGAGGATATTGGATTAAAAGATTTCTGAGATCCTTTCTAGTTCTAAATCTTATCATCTCGTCAGAGCCTCTCCTCATTTAAGAAACACAGGAAACAGTCCATGTTCTCATAAAGCTTATATTTTCGTAGAGGAAGATAAGAATATAATCCCTGTGTCAGATCCTCCTTGCTGACAAGAAAGGTCCAGCCACATTGGGGACCTCTTAGTTTTCCAGCTTATTTGTCCTCATCAAGATAGAACCTGTGAACTCTATTAATCTTACATTCCCCAAAGAATAGCCCCAAGCTCTCCCCTAAAGCAGTTGGTGTTGCAAAGCTTCAAAACAGAACTCTTAATTTATTGGGTTAAGGACACAATTGATTCAATATCCCAGTTTATCAAGTCAAGAGATCTCTCCTCTTCCAACAGTCTCATTCCTCAGGGGATCTATACTGTCAGTGCCCTCATGACTTATTAATAGAAGTATGCAGAAGCCAGTTTTTGAGAGCTCATTGTTAAATTTTCAATGTGAGCATTTACACCTCTGGAATCACTACAAATCAAGGCTTGATTTATTATTTGTTGATTGTCTAGCCTTAGGAAAGCATTAATAATGCAAATTAAATTTAAAAGTGTGTATGTATGTATCTCCCCCCATAGAGCTAGATTGTTAAACATTTACCAGCATACCCCTGTTTTGCTCTATCCACTTTGCCTGAAGTCATCAAGAATGCTTTTGAAAACCCAGGGAATCCAATCATCACATTGGATGGTGATTAGAGAATCCTCCTCTTCATCTTCATCCTCCTCCTCTTTCTCCTCATCACTGGCATTTATACAGTGCTCTAAGGTTCACAAAGTGCTTTTATATCCATTATCTCCCTTAAGTCTCACAACATCCTTTGCTTGTGGTCCTTGCCTGAGTTGTAACCCAGAAAGAAGGCAGGTCCAGAACTTTGTGGTTCTGTCGTGTGTGAAGTTGCTTATTTCCTAGCAGATTGCCTCTAATTGCTCTGTTCTCACCCTGGTCCATCTAGTCCCGGCTGTGCTCAGTTCTATTTTGCTGCACCCCATTCTTTGACTCTTCTAGTAGTTGGTACTGGTTTCTCTCCAGTTATGTCCCTGGAGCAGCCAGACACAGGCCAGGTTTGCTTGGAGCATGGATAGGGCCATGTTCAGTGCTTCTTATGGCTACAATCTCTTCAGGATTAACTGTTGCCATCTTATTTCAGCTTTTTGCTGTTTTCCTTACTCTTTACCAAAAGACATAATTTGGCCAATTTTTTTTCTTGGATTACTCAAAGTCTGTCTCTTTTTTTCTGAGTTGATTTATGGTGAGCCCCTAAGTATTTACTGTTTCCTTCCAGCATTTGCTTGGTTGATGTCCCTCAACTCATGTCATCCCTTCCACTGTGTTTTTGAGAGTTCAGAGAAACCCTCCTACTCTCTTTCTACTTTTCTTATTATGTTCTCTCTTTCTCTAGGGAAGCAGGCTTGGGCTATGTAAATAGCAGAAGCTGTAGGTACAATACAATATGCTTGCTAATGGGAGAAAACTAAAAGAAATCCACAGGGAAACACGACAAAACTGCCCATTATGGGTCAGTTGTCTCCTTTAGCTGAGAATACCTTTAGAGAATTTGGGCAAAAAAAAAAGCATCCTGGGGCCAGATTTCACCTGGGGACTTCTATTAGGAACATTATTTCCAAATCATGAAAAGCCCCTTTGTGTCCAGTGTTGCAGTGTGTCCCTCACTGCCCCCTCCTGCCACATATATAATATAGTTAATTAATCTTGCAATAAGCTTTTCAGGATCCAGCTGTAGTGTATTTCCTTCAAAGCACAGCACAATGACATGGCATGGGGACAATATGACTTTGTTCCAGCCTCAAAGGGTGCGGAAAGTCACAGTTCCAGCAGCATCTTGGTACAGGTAGATATTACTTTAAAATAATAAAAAAACTTTAAAACAAACATAGTGATGGTCAGGAGGCTGGGGCCAAGTTGTAGGTGTTTTAGCTTTGACTCTCAGGCAAAGATCTGCAAATGCATGACCTTAGATCCTGTGCCCCCTAAAAACAGCTTGGCTCAGAAGACTGGGAAACTCTCACACCATGGGCTGCTCGGTCTCTTAGCTATTTCCCCTCAAGCTTTGCCCCTCATCTTCCCAGCAATTTTCATATCAGTTTTCTCTCTATGCTTCCTTTGGCAACAAAATCAAAGCCTGAAAGTTTTTCCTATTCCAAAGCTTTGTGAACTTTTTGTGAAAATTGGTAAAATGCCTGGCGTATTGTAGACATTTAATAAATGTTCGTTGAATGAAGAATGAATTAATGAATGAACATAGGATGTCAGAACTTTTAACATAAAGGACTTCCTAAGGGAAAGGAATAAATATATAATCTCTACTATATGTCAGGCACTATGTTACATTCTGTTTACAACACAACACACAACAACAACATGAGATAGATGCATTATTATCTCCATTTTACAGTTGATAAAATGGAGGCAAGCAGACATTAAATTAATTGTCCAAGGTCACATATTTAGGAAGTGTCTGAGCCTGGATTTGAATTCACATTTTCCTGACTCCAGGTCGAGGGCTCTCTCTATCCATTTACTGCAGCAGCCTCTATCTACAGCCACCTAGAAAATTAGATTTCTTCAGAAATTAATGAGTTCCAGAAGCTGGGTGATCATTTCTTAGGGCCACTAAGTCTTTGAAAGAACCAAAAAGCAGACTCATTTCTTTCTTTTTTTTTTGCTACATAAATATGACATTATTATTATTATTATTATTCTGATCCATAAGGAAATATGGAAGATAATGATAATATTCATTAGTATGAATTTAATAGTAGACCTAGAATGAAAATGCTACACGGTTAAATATCTTTGCTTTGCTTAGATTTTTTTTTTGGGGGGGGCAAGGCAATTGGGTTTAAGTGACTTTCCTGGGATTACATAGCTAATAAATGTTAAGTGTCTGAGGCTGAATTTGAACTCAGGTCCTCCTGACTTCAGGATCAGTGTTCTATGCACTGTGCCATCTAGCTATCCCTACTTTACTTAGGTTTAAAAAAAATTGTTTTATGGAAGATTTTTGTCTTCACATTACAATCATTTCTAGACCACTTCCTATCCCCCTTTTCCCCATCACATTAGAATCTTTCTTTGTAATAAAGAAAAATAATTAAACAAAAACATCCAATATAGTGACTTCAACCAACAATGAGCAGATTCATTTCTACTGTCCTTGATCCCAAGAGCATAGACCACTGTGCTAAGTTGGATATAGAGTCCCACTTATTTTTTCTCAGCTGAAAGAAACAAAGGACCTTCCCTCATTCCTTTGCCCTGGGTGAGCATCAGCCAATGATGGAGGTCCCTGTTTCCCGAGGTGCTGACATCCCGTAGGATGATGTCATGGTTCTAGGTCTTTGTTGCTTGCAGCTAAAATGAGTGTCTAGGGATGATGTTTCTGGCTGCTTTCATCACTGAGGTTCTGTGAAGGTACCAGAAGAAAACATTTATGTTACAGGGAGACTGAATAAAATTGTCGGCTCCTGATGGACCATTCTATGGATTACTTGGTATATATTCTAAATGATCAGCTGTCTTCTTCCTGTATCCTCCTCCCCCAGTTTTCCATTCATCTTGGACCATCGGTACCATTACTGTTAATTGCAAAGTTTCATTTCTTCATTAACAAATGAAGGCCAAAAACTTACTCCATAAATTGTCTCTTAGACAGATAAATATTAAGCTCCTGTGGTGTGGCAAAGCCCTTCTTGGGGAGGACACAAAAGAATTAGGAATCACATTTTTGCCATGGAGAATCAAGGGCAACAAGACTGATTTATATGAAACAACTTGGAGAATGTTTAAGACAATTTATAATCAGGCCTGACCCTGTCAGTCCCTCAGCTTTTTTCCTGTATTTCTTCTCCCTTTCATAACCAAAAGGTCACCTCTAGTCATTGCTTTAATTTCTTCCTTTTCTGCTTCCTTTTCGGCCTCTTGTAATCTGTTTTTAATACTGTCACTGGACTAAAACTGCTCTCTTCAAATTAACCAGTAATCTGTGAACTGTTGTTAAACTAGTCATCAGTGAACTGTTATTAAACTAGTCATCAAACAGGGACTTCTTAGCGATATCACTATGAGGACTTTGGAGAGATCAAGAAAAGAGGAAACAGATTTGTATATTAGAAATAAATATTTAGAGTAGTTCTCTTTCTAATGGTAAAGAATTAGAAATTAAGGAGATACTCATTAATTAGGGAATAAACAGATGATGATATTTAAAGTGATATTATGTCATAAGAAATGACCAAAAAGAAGGTATCAGAGAAACCTGGAAAGAAATATGTGAAGTGCACATTAAGCATATTGTTGTTCATGGTGCAATTCATATGGTTGATATCCACCAAACTTTCTAAGGTTTCTAAAACCTTATTCTAAATTTCTAGAAGGAAAATGTTTAAATTTCGTATATCTCTGCATAAGTATTGGTTTTAATTTAGGTTTTATTCATTTCACAGACATTTCAATGGATGCAATTTTCAATAAACCTTTTTATAGCTTAAAAAAATAAATATGTGAAGTGAGTAAAAACAAGAGAATCATTTATACCTTTGCTAAATGGGCTGAATGGCCATCTATACCATAGCAACAGCATTAAAAAAACAAAATAACTTTGAGAGGCTTTCTAATCAATGCAATATCCAACAATAATTCAAAAGACTGATGATAAAGCATGTTATTTTTTTGATTATGGGAGAAGAAAGGAAGAAGAGGGAAATTGGAGGGAGAAAGAAAAGAAAGAAGAGAAAAAAGAAAAGAAAGAGGATCATTGCAACATGTTTTTAAAATGCCCCAAAGAGAACAGAAGGAAAACCAGAAGGAATCACAGACATGCAGAATAGCTTTGAAAGACTGAATTCATTATATTCTTCAAAAGGGAAACAATACATAATAGAGATTTAAATGTTCATGAGCAATCTCTCTGTTCTACTGTATCTGTGGAACTGTTTATTTTAGTTGATGTTTGTTAAGTGTAGAACTTTTAAAATAGAAAGAAAAAGCACCAACTACTGCTAAATCTACCAGCCTTTTCTTATTCCTCATTCTAATTGATGTCTTTTTACTTTTGCATATTGATCTCTGCTTTCTTCTAAATTCTTTTTTCTTTCCTTTTGCTCATTTCTCTCCTTTTTCTCTTTCTACCTATTTGGCAATTCAATGTCAGCCTCCTGGGTAGATCCTTCCCTGCAGATCCTTCTTCATATGGATGGCTTTCCTCAATCATTCTTTCATCATCACCTACCACTGGAATGTTCCATTTTAAAAAATCTAATTATGTCATTGTATTTTTCCTAAAACTTATCTTCACTCCAAACTTTCCTAGTTCTATTGAGGGTACTAACCTTTTGGTTACTTCAGTTTCATCCTTGATTTTTCTCTTCCTCTTACCATTTATATAAAGTCAACAGAATTAGGAAATTTTAGAGAAGGGATAGATTTTGAGTTCTATTTTGTACACCTTAATTTTGAGATACCTATAGGATAGATGAGTTATTATTGCCCAGCAGTTTAGGAGAGAAAATAGGGTTTTAGAGAGAGAGTTTAATGGATCATCTGCATAGAAAAATTTCAGGTGCCTACAGAAATAGGTGTATTTCTTTTTGTCCACTCATAAAGCTTCTACCGTAGTTCAATTTTTTTTATTACTTCATAATTGGCCTCCCTGCCACTACTGTATTCTTAAAATATTATTATTATATTTTGTTTTTGCATCACCTAAATTCCCCTTCCCCCCCCCATTCTTTGTCTCCTCATATAGAACCATTCCCATATAACAAAAAAAAAAAAAAAAGGAGAAAGAAGAACACAATCAGCAAAATTAATATATATGTAGAAAAACTAAAAATATATTCAGTATTCCACACTCATGGACCTCTCATCTCTGTAAATAGTGGTGGGAGGTTATTCTTGATCTTTATAATTTGGGAACATTCACTTTCATTTACTTTATGGTGGTTGTTCTTTCTAGTTTCACTGTTATAGTCATTGTGCATATTGCTTTCTTGGCTTGATTTACAGTATTCTTCATTAGTTCATGTCTTTTTGTTTTCATTATAGTTCTTATTTCTTACAGCCAAATAATAATTATATTCGTGTCTTACAATTTCTTCATGTCCTAACAAATTGCTAATCAATGGACATTTATTTTGGTTTCGGTTGTTTGCTATTACAAAAGTGTTGTTTTAAATATTTTGGCATATATAGGGACTTTCTACTTATCCTATATGGAGATATATCATATCTGTTATATATGGAGACTTTCTTCTTATTGTATATCTAGTAGTGGAATCTCTGCATCAGAGGATTTGGGTATCATTATATCTTCTTTTTAATCTATATTTCATACAGATGCCAAATTGATATTATATTATCATCTACTAGTATATTAGTATACTCTATTAGCATAATAGAGTATATTTTATCAACAGATTTGCTAAAATCTATCTAAACTATAACCTTGATTTAGAAGTCAATTAGCTCTCCCAAAAAGGAAATGTCACTTAGGCATGAATTGGCCAAGCTGGTCCTTTGTAGTCACCCATTCCCTTTTGAGATATTCAATAACTATCTTTTCGATGATATGGTCTATATAGATTTATATATCTATATATCTAAATATATATCTATCTATATATGTATCCATAGATATATATCTATAGATATATATCTATATATCCTATAGATTTCAGACTATTCTCTTCCTTTTATTGAAAACTAGTTTAACATTTACCTTTCTTCAATCTTGTGGCAGCCCTCTGTTTCCTTTGAGCTTGTAGTCACAGCTTACAGTAAGCTTGTTTGTTGCTTTTTGCTGTTTAGGGAAATACTACCCTTAATCTTTTCCCATATTTCTATAATTATATTGTAAGTGACTTTGTTTTGTGCTGCCGTTGTTCTCCATTGGGTTACTCTACTTGGTAAATGATTGTGTTTGCTGGGTGAGATGGTTTCTGACTTCTTTAGGACTTTGCGGTGGCTACTTTTCCAAAGTTAAACTTCTCTAAAAGTGGTGATAATCAGTGTTTCCCCATTTCTTAATAAGCAGATTATTTAAATAGTTCATACTAGAGTTGTAATTGCAGTATCTTCTCCTTTTTTTCTTTTGAATTTGGTATTGATTTATACCTTTGTCCTATCTAATTAATGGATTGATTTTACTTAGGCAAGTGATCCCAAAATGATTCCTAAATCAATAAAAAGTTGTTTTCTATTTATATAGAATGGCTTTCATTTTTTAGAATATTCAGTAGCAACCATGTCCAGTATATCCCAAGTCTTTTAAAAAAGAATATTTTTGATGCCTTTTATTTTTTACTTACATACATACATGTACATATTAATAATCATTTATGTTATGGAGATATGTTGCTATATGTACCTTCAGCCAATTCATTAATAAAAATGGAGGAAGTACATCAATCCTATGTTTCCACTTTCCTTCCCTGTAACTTTCTGGACCAAAGTCTCCTTCTGTGACTACCAATCCTTTTGGTGTGTTGCTTTCTCTAGGAAAATATAAGTGCTTGAGTCCAATTCTGCACCTAACAATGCTATTTCATCCCCTCCTTTCTTTGATCATTGTTGAATAGAACAGGGTTAATGGCACGTTACTCTTGCCACAAATACATGATCATTAGTTTTAGCACTGGAAAAGACCTTAGAGGGTAGCTAGTTTAATGTCTTCATTTTATAGATAAAGAAATTGAGGTTAGAACAGTAAATTGTTGTTTGGTTTTTTCAACCATGTCCCAATTCTTTATGACCCCATTTGGGGTTTTTATGGCAAAAACACTAGAGTGCTTTGCTATTTACTTCTCCAATTCATTTTACAGATGAGGAAACTGAGGCAGACAGAGGTTATGTAATTTGCCCAGAGGCACACAGCTGCTAAGCCAGGTTTGAATTCAGAATATATGACTTTACACTCATCATGCCTTTTCAGTCCATTCTTGCATCCTGTCTGACTCTAGTCTGTGTCCTCCCACACAACTGTTCTCTCTATTTTGGCGATTCCTTGGATATGAGGAAGCCTCAGACGGTCTACCTGCTGCTGTTTGTTGCTCTTGCTGCCTCCCCACTGGCCCCGACTCCTTTTTGGCCCTTCGTTCCTTGGGTGATGATACACACTTATTCAGCTCACCTGGCCATGGGAGTCCTTCAGTCTACTTACACACACCATGCTTCTTTCCATTGCCCTTTGACTCACCTGTTATTCTGATTCTTCACGAATCAGGTTGGTCTGTGATTCACAGCCTTGGTGACATCAGAAAAACAAGAGTCTAAAATAAGATGGGATTTTGAGTTGGGCGACTTGGGATCATTGAAAGCCTTGTATGGCTCCCCAGATGCTTTCCATCCCCCCCCATTCATTTCTTGGCCCTGTTCCTCATCCATCTGTATCAGCTGTCCTAAAGGGTTCTAATGAACGGTAATTGCAGCAAGAAAACTTGCATAGACAGAGCATTATTACTACATCCCTGTGTCCTAATTATGGGGAGAGAGGTAACGTGATGCAGTGGTTAGGTCTCAGGAAGAAAGGGTATTCTTAGAACACTAATCTTTGGGTATTCTACTGAATTCAATATATCACCTCCTCTTATAGTATGTATAAAGGATGAAATGAATGACACTGGAGGTCAATTCCCAAGGCAACTCTCTAAGACTATAAGTGAGTTTCTAATTAGGGAGTTCCCACACAAGGATTTCTCATACCTGTGTAATCACAGGTAAAAAATAAATTATTGGGAAGGACCGTTTGACTCAAAGCTTTGATTCATCAGTGGAACCATTCAACATGAGTTGGTGATCTCAGAACAAAGCACAGGAATGGTTGAATAATGGGAGTGCACCTCATTGGCAAATTAGTAATAATAACCAACATCTATATAGTGATTTACCATTTGTAAGCTGTTTAGTTTATGTTTCCTCATTTGATCATCACAGTAACCCTGTTATTATCCCTATTTTATAGGTAAGGAAAAACTGATTCTGACAGAAGTTAAATTATTTAGCCCAGGTTCATGCAACATGTGACTTAAGGCAGAATTCTAATTCAGGATTTCATAGCTAAGTTCAGCTCTCTAACTGCTAGCCCCCCTCTCTAGAGCCCAGCATCTTATATCCTATAGGGTTAAAGTCCTGTAGGCTTCTTTCCACTCACAAAACCTTTTCGCTAGAGAAATTTGTTCATGACTGGATAGATAGGTATATAAATCAAGTGTTTACTGATAACAAATCATAATTTCACGATCCCTACATTCAGTTACGAGATCCCATTTGGGTTCGTGATCCATTGGTTAAGAAAGTGGCTTTCCAGAGCACAGAATTGCTGAGGAGACTCAGGAAGCCTCCTAAACTTCACTAAGAAAAGAGATTTAGGAAGATGGATGTGTGGATGCAATCTGTGATCGAGGATTGACTGTTACATCCCAATAGAAATTTAAAGATGCAACCTCTATGAGATGAGAATACAGGTCTGGTCTTATTATTGACTATTGATCCCTGATAATTGACAAACTCATGGCTGCCTCTAGATTTCTCAGCCCTACCTAGATTCACACAGGCTGGCTGATGTCTATAGAGAATTTGATTCTCCTAGGAATTTGAAAAATAACTCTTTTCTTCTGGACCATCGCCCAGGATGCTAGTCAGAGGGAAATGCCATAGCCACAACATGGTGAAAAAGGAGGCCTGACCACCAGACATGGAAGAGGTAGAATTCCTCAGTAGGATAAGTATAAACACTGGTTCCCTGGACTGAACTCCCCAGGAGCAGAGCTATGCAAATCACTTCTTAGCTTCGAAATTCTTCATCTTTTTAAAAATGTTATGTAACCCTTTGAAAGTCTGGCAAAGATTGTAACCCTTTTCCCAGAATCATGGTTTTAAATGCATAAAATACATAGCATTATAAAGAAAAATAATTAAATTGAAATAATTATCAAAATGTTGAAACAAGAACAACAACAACAAAATTAAGTTCAAAGACCTCAGGGTGAGAACTTCTGACTTAGGAGATGTTTTGGGGGTGTGTGTGAATAAGGCAGGGGAAAAGTATTTTATTGAAAACTCTTGATATAAACAGAAAGTTGTAACAAAATTTATTTTTTAAAACAAACTTTAGCCCCCAATTTTTTTATGCTCAGAACCATTTCATTTTGTATTTTAAAAATCCTACATTTTGTATCAGTGTGTGACATTTAGGAAAATAATTTCTTCTCCAGAAGATACTATTCAATTTTAGGGCTATATAAACACACACACACACACACACACACACACACACACACACACCCTGTTACCACAACTTCTCTAAGAAATCTTTCATTCTGGCAGTTCCTGAAATTTCAGCTCCTTCATTAAACAGGTAGTCTACTGCCCAATCCCATTCTCTCTTTTGATGTTTGAGACTGAAATATATATTTTTTTCATTTCAGGGACTTGTTTTGTTTATATGAATCATTTTTAGTTAATTATGTCACAGTTCATTTTATTTTTTTAGTGTCTGTAGAATTGGGAATGACATTGAGTTTGGGAGAAGGAAAGGAATAGGTTCTCTAAGTCCCAGCTTCTTCAACTGTGAGTGACAACTCTATGTGGATCTCATAATTGAATGTGGGAATTGCAAAATTATGATTTATTATCAGTAAATGTTTGGTTTTTATACCTATTCTGTATCCTTATACCTGGAGTCACATAAAAATTTCTTGGGAGAAAATGGGTCACAAGTGGAAAAAATTTAAGTAGCCTTGGTCTAGATAAGCAGAAAGCCCTTGTTAGAGATAATGTCTTCTTACCCACAGTTCCAAACTCGTAAACAGCAATCTTTATGGTGTCAGTCACCACAAAAAAGGAGGTTGATTTCTGTACAATGTGTAATTTATTTTACTTGTGGAAATTCCCTTTACAAATCAATGTTGCTACTGTGCATTTATTCTTCAGAGCATGGAGAGAATTCAGAACTTAGAGTTTCTGCTTTTACCATTGTGGTCCTTCAAAATTACATAGGAAATTAGAACATGGAAAAGTAGATGAATGCATTCTTAGCACAAGATTGGGATCTCTTTGCGTCTGCAGCAACCTGGTTTTGCTACTAGATGGTTCATATACAAGTGGGCTTGGCTATTTGGACACATTCTAAGCAGAAGTTGCTGAATGACCAGGTCAAGTTGGCAGGAAGGTGGCTCTTAAGGAGCTTCAAACTAGTGGATTAATGAAATAGAAAGCTATTAAAGGAGAAATGGTCTCTGTCTCTAGGAGGGATAATCTAGTCTTATTGGGAAAATGCTAGATACTTTGGTGTTTTTATCAGAGAGGCAGTCAGGTGTAGTGGATCGTGTCCAGGAGACAAGGGCAAGCAGAAAAAAAAAATCCTTAACCTCTCAAAGTTCTCTGATACCAGGGTATTCTCTAAGATCCTAAGCTGTATCTTTTTTTTTTTTAAAGAAAAGATCCTAAGCAATAGGTGCATTGCCAATTTGCAGCACTGGAGAGAATTTCCGATCTGGAGTTCTGTACCCAGATGAAGTCACAGGTCTGGACCAACAGTGGAATATTATGGTAGTAGCATTGGTCTGGGAGAGAGAAGAGGGATGTCATAGCCTTTTTTGTGCCATTTTTGAGTGATTCAGTTTCCTTTCCTGGACTTTGGTTTCCTTCTCTGTAGCTTGAGTGGCTGGACTAGATTATTGCTAAAGTGTGTGACTGTTCCTGGTATGTCAGAATTAATACCCCTTGGGAGATGGCATAGAGTGCAGGGAAAAGCAGGATGACCAAAAGGAGGTTTGGATTCTTGTTCCAGCTCTGTTGGCCATTAGCTAAGTAATCTGACCTATCTGGGCTGTGGTTTTCTCATCTAAAAAATGGGGCAGTTGTATTCCCAAGGTATCTTCCAGATCTAAAGTTTTGTTATTCCATTACTCTAAGATTCCTGTGTTTTGATTTAAAAAAAAAATCAGTAGTGAAAAGGCTGGGAAAAAAAGTTATCAATCTACATTCTGAATATCCTCATATGTGCTCCAGAATTTATAAGCACCTAACTAGTGCTGTGGTAAAGTGCATTACTCTCTCACCTATAATTCTGAACTAGGAAGCAGCATCTTTATTGAGTCAGTCACCACAGAAAAGGAGGTTGATTTTTGTATAATATGTAACATATCTGATTTGCAGAAATTCACTTTACAAGTCAGTGTTGCAGTCATGCATTTATTCCTTAGAGCGTGGAACCTGTAGAGCTATTTAATAACTCTACTATGCGATCCAAGTCACACCCAAGCTGAGTTTGCTTGAGGGAGTTGTTGATAAATGAGAATAATGAATTTTGGATGAGCGGAAAAGGCACAGCTTGATGAGATGGGAGTGAGTTTGGATTCATAAAATCTGATGTGGAGTTTAAGAATTTATTGGTGGGTCAGCAGGTTCTTCCCAACCCTTCCCCATTAGTTGGGGGAGTCAATAAAACTTCACAGCTTGAGGGAGTCATTGTTTTGGGTCTTGTTGGCTAGATGGATTAGGGTCAAGTTTGCTCCCCTGTCCTACCTTCTAAGGGGCACTCAACCTCAGAGATTTAAGTCAAGGGTCCACCTCCTAGATCTTCTGATTTCTGAATCTAGTTCCTTAGCTCTGTCTTCATACCATTTGAGGAAACCAAAGCTCAAAGGTCTTGTCCATGTTCATTGTCATTTGGTCATTCATCATTCCTTAGACCATTGTGTAGCAGACCCTTCTGGTCTCTACTGTCTTCTGAAATCTGCCCCAGTCCAATTCACTTGCAGGTCATAGTACCATCTTCCTTATTTTTATGGATCTCTTTGAGAACAGAAGGTCAAACAATTCCAGTAAGGGTTGGATGCTCTCTGACAATGAGGAGCCCATCTTTTTTCAGCATTTGCATACTCTCCTGGGGTTTTCTTGGCATAATTACTGGTTTGCCATTTCTTTCTCCAGTGGATCACTTTTTTTTTGTCAGAACTTTACGCTATTACCTGTCTGTAAGATAAACCTTGCACCAGCTTAGCTCATAGTTTCAACAAGGCAATGAAACCGGAACGTGGACATGTTCATACATTGTTTTATTACTTTTCACTAATTGCTTCACAGTATAAATTTTGCTTCCCTAACTAGAATGCAAGATTCTGGGCCGGAAAACTTGTCCTTGTACCCTCTCCTTTCCTTCCACCTTGGCTCCAAGTACTGGACCAGGAACACAATTGGAGTTCAGTAAATATTTGCAGGTTAAATAGAGACTTGAACAGATAAAATGTTAAATCATGGACTCAATATGAAAACTATTTTCCTATAGCCAGAGGTCTGTTGTTAAACATTTAACAATTGACTTGCTTTTTTAAAAAGTATACATGAAATATTAAATTTACTCTGCATTTTTATTTTGTTCATCACATTCTTAAGGCTAGACAATTAACAAAACAATAAATCAAGCCTTGATCTATGATGTTTCCTGATTCCTGAGGTGGATTTTTTTTTTTTAATTTAACAAACAGTTCTCCTTAGCCTTAGAGTTGTCTTCTGCACCCTCCTGGGCCTGACTCCCCATTCTCTATTTCATTAGCTGGTGCATGACAGTAAAACTCATGATTATTACTCTAATTTACTTGCAAGTTAAGACATTATCATGCGCTAGAATGATGGACAAATAGCAACATCTATGTGTAGAGTGTTTTTTGTGGCTTATTCCAGGAGAATTTTTCAAATTTAATTATAGTTTTAAATTTTAATTGTGTAATTCCATATAGGCTTCCCCTTTTATGCCATTGTAACGATCTTTCTCTTTTTAAAAATTCCGACACACTCAATGTCCATTCATTTGAGTATCAGCCTGGTAAACTGAAGAAATCATACACTATTGCTATAAGAAATAAGTAAGTGAATGAATGAACAGACATCATGCTAATTGAATAGAAATAATTTTTAGATTATCTGCTGTTGGAGATAATCTATGGCTTTGCATTTATTCTCTATTCTTTCCCAGTTAGAATAGATACTTCAAAATCAGTTGTATTCTTCTGGGGAAAGACTTTCATTCCATTTCTCTCCTCTAGAAAGAGAAACTAATACCCCTGAATGTTTTCCATATGTCCAAAACAGAACTTAATAGGTCCCCCCTCACAAATGTATCCCTCTTCCAAACTTCTCACTTTGTTTTCAGGGCCCCATCATCTTTCTAGCCATCTCGATGTGCAACTTCGGAATTTTTTCCTTCTCCCTCGCCACCCATATGCAGTTAGTTGCTAAGCATTATTGATTTTACCTCTGCTATCTTTTGTCTTCCCTCTGCTCATATAGCTACGAGAAGAGGGAATTCATTCACTTTTACTTGGACTTCACAGGTTTTGATGTGAACTGTTGTTTGCTGTTGTTTGCTGGTCTCTCCCCGTTTATGACCCTTCCTCCACACAGCGTCCAGGATGATTTTTCTGAAGCACAAGGCTGACTTTGTGTCACTCCCTTGCTCAGGAAGCTGGAGCAGTTTCCACTTATTGCTAGAATAAAATAAAATTCATTTACCTCAGCATGTGAGGCCCTTTAGAATCTGGCTCCAAGCAAATTTTCCAGATTTACTGTATATCATTCTCCTTCTATGAATTCTGTGTTCCAGACACACCGACTTATTTGCCGTTCCTTATGCTTGGCATTCCATCTGCCACCTGTCCTTGTGCCCAGGATGTGCTCTCGAGCCTGGAATACGCTCAATCTTTACCTCTTCCTTTATGAATCCTTTGTTTTTTTCAAAGTCCAATCCAAGCTTCTTCCTAAGGGAAGACTTTTCTGATCCCTTCCTCCGGATATAAATGTACTTTTCTCATCTCTTCAAATGATCAGTTTGATACTTTTCTGTGTATCATCTGTATAATCACCTCTTCCCTCTCCCCAAAATCTTAAGTTCCCTGCTTTTTTGTTTTTATGTCACTAGTGCCTAGAACAGTGTAGGTAATTAATTGGGGCACCAGAGGGAAGAATGGTATGGAAGTTCTCTTGCCTGCTTAGATACTGTTCAGCACCCCCCAAGTCTCAGTGTAGCCAGGCTACATCGGAATGGATTGGATTTTCACATCATGGAACAAGCCCCCCTTGCAGTCCCCACGGGTTCTGTGCAGATGTTGCCCATAATCACTTACTGCCCAGGCTCCCAGCCCCCACTGATGGCACCCCCCTCCCTGTGATGAGGAGCAGCCCTGAGTTATAGCTCCCCAGCCCTCTGTACTCCCAGCTGTGCATCTAGGCAATTAGCCTCATAGTCTGCTTTCTCAAATAGATCAGAACATTTCTGCCATCTCCACACAACATGAAACCAAATATTTAAAGTCCCGGAGACAGATGATGAAAGAGGGATGATGTGACTAAGAGCACATTAGTCGAGAATAGCACATGTGCCATTTTCTCTCCAAATGTAGTGGGATGATTAAAACCCAATCTTTAATTTCATCTCTTGTGTTTGAAGGGTTTGGGCATGGAAGGAATGACATCTGTAGGGTTTCCATTGGGATAGAATAGACCCTCCACAAACTTTCAGCATTCAAAAGCGGTAGGAAAGAGTTCAAGGCGGGTTATGGGCCAAGGAAAGGAGATTGGGGAAGATTCAGAGATTAGCATCTTCCAACCCTTGTGGGGAGCTCAGGTCTGATTGTGCAGAGCTTGCTCCTCCGACTTACTTGCCTCCTTCAGAGGCAAGGACTGATGTGACCTGCTCATACTCCAGAATTTGTTGTGAGGGTCCCCGCATCCTCATCGAGGTTTCCAACTCTCCAGGGGGCAGGGAAAGGACATGATTCATTCACCACCACCACCAAAATCTCCAAGAATTAGCCTGTATGCGGTTGGATTGGGCAAGCTTCAGGATATTTTGTTATCCTGTTTCCAGACAACTCTTGAAACCACTGGACACAGTCCCCATCCCTCAATCTAGTTCCCAAAGGATGTTGTCCACTCAAAGACCCCCACTTTTTAAGATACAGCCTTAGAAGATATTCCTGGAAGCATAGATTTTGAATTAGAAAGGGATCGTCTCATCTAACCCTGTTATTTTATAGTTTAGGGGAAAAAGTGGTTTGCTGGTGGTCATCCATTTTTCAAATAATAGAGTTGGATCCAAAGGACACATTTAAAGAAAACCTTCAGATTTGGTATCCTCATAGAACTTACATAGAACTTGAGGAGACAAGCTTTGTATGCACGAAAGGACAATCGGAAAGATAATTTGTTTTAACATGAAGTATAATCACTAAGCGCAGAGGAGATCAGCCATAGGAGACATTGCTGTGGCCTGGAAGGGTGACTTGTGCTGAGCCTGGAAAGGAGATTATTAGAAAGTGGGTAGAGCAGGAAGGCATTGTGTTTGGATAGAATAGCATGGAGAGTAAGGGACATGATCTGTGTGGGGAGCGGTGGGAAGTCGTCTCCAAATGACCTTGAGAGTCTGGGTAAGAGAGACCTGAAAACCCACAGGAAGAAGGCAGAATGTTAACTTTCCCTCATTTCTGTGTCCTAGGTCATGAAAACCTATCACATGTATCACGCAGAGAGCCTCAGTGCTGAGAGCAAGTTAAAAGAGGCGGAAAAGCAAGAGGAGAAGCAGTTCAACAAATCCGGGGACCTTGGGATGAATCTGCTCCGGCATGAGGACAGGCCACAGCGCAGGAGTTCTGTCAAGAAGATGGAGAAGATGAAGGAGAAGGCAGGTGTCGAGGGATTGCTTCCGAGGGAGGTCTGGGGGCTTGCCCAGAAGGGGATACTTCTTGTCTGCCTCAGTTTCCTCATCTGTAAGATTAGCTGGAGAAGGAAATGGCAAAGCATTGTAATGTCTGCCAAGAAAATCTCAAATGACTCAGAGTCAGACATGATTGAAAAATAACTGAACTAAACATAAGGCACTCTGCTAGGTGGGAGAAGTTCCTGTTCTCAAGGAACTTACAATCTTTCAGGAGAGGGAACATGTAAGTATATGTAGAACATGCACAGAATAAATTCACAGTAATTTTGGGAGGGGTGAGGGAAGGTTGGGGGATCAGGGAGGGTGAGGGGAGAGTTAGTGCAGCAAAAAGGCCATTTTAACCAGACTGTGGAGTACAGATAGGGGGACAATGTATAATATGGCTATAAGGGTCAGTTGGAATCAGAGGTTGGGGTCATTGGGAGGAAATTCTTGGTAAACTCTAAAGTGTTATTTAAACTTGAGCTACTGTGATTATTCCTTGTGGAGACGAAGCAACACACATGGTACAATTAAAATTTAACAAGGCCTTAATGACTTAATAATGCAACCAGAAGCAAATGGAAGGAAATTATGAGACAGGAGTACAAGGAGGCAGCGCTCACTGGAGCTCCTTTATATAAGGAAGGTAGCATCCTGAGACCAAAGGAACAATGGCTTGGGAATTGGGCAGAGCCATTAACTAGGGTATGGTAACTGGGGCTTTTCCCCAGGGCAGTGAAATTTAATGATGGCCTTAGCAGTTCTTCAGCAGTATAGAAATAACCAGTCTTTCTTTCTAGCTAGCAAGAATAATTGGGTAAGAGTTCCATGACCTGTACACATATATTGTATTTAACTTATACTTTAACATATTTAACATGTATTGGTCAACCTGTCATCTGGGGGAGGGGGTGGGGGGAAGGAGGGGAAAAGTTGGAACAAAAGGTTTTGCAGTTGTCAATGCTGTAAAATTACCCATGCATATATCTTGGCTATAATAAAAAAGAAAAAAAAGAGTTCCATGACCAGGTGGCATAAGGAGAACTATAGTTATACTCCCCAAGCCAATATTCTCACTCCCCTGCCCAGTTTGACAGTCTCTCAGGCAGTAGGTGAAGTTGCATTTTATGCTACTTTCCTCAGTTGCCAAAAAATAAAGTAAAATAAAATTTGATACATAGTATATTCCATCATATCTCCTATATTATTTTCTATACTAACAAAATTAATAAAAATAGGATAATTAATAGAATATAATATATGTTAATTTTAGTTATATCTCTAAAATAAGGAGACCAGACAGCTGGGTGAGCATAGGGATTTAGGGTTAGGGTTTAGTCATTTTTCTCAGCCTCTATCTTCTCATTTGTTAAATGGGGATAGTAATGCTTACACAGTCTGCTGTTAGGATTGTTTTGAGGAATGTTCTTTAAAAACTGTAAAAATATCTCATATATTGGAGAGAGCTCTCTCTGGCCTGGCAGTCAGGAGACAGGACATGCAGATAGACTTAGTTTTGCTGCAGATTAGCTGCATGAGCTTGGGCAAATCACTTAGAATGTGTGAACTTCAAGATGATCCCCAGGGTTTACCCAGCCTCTGGAGACTGATACCGAGAGCCTCCCATGAGTCAGTAATATAGCAAGTATGCCGCAGTACAACTCTTATAGCTGATGGAACAAAATGTATTCCTCGAGAAGGCTCCCCAACTCTCTGGCTGACCCGCTCTAGGATTCACAAACCTAGAAACATGCAGAAATTTCATTGGGAAGAAAAGGATGTCGGAGAACTTCAGAGGTAATTAAAATGTTTGAAGATTATCTTTCTAGGGAAAGGTTAAAGGAGTTAAAGAAATTAAAAGAATTAAAGGAGTTAAGGGAATAAACCTTGATTTGGATTGTAGGGGGAAGGACACATTCCTGTTGTCCTTTTAGGGACAGTACTTGAGATTTGAGTGGGTCCCACATCTCCTCTTCACCTGGGCAGGTCTAGCATAAAGCCAGGCCTGGAAGTGTCTGCCCTTCTCCGGCCAGGCTTTGAGCAGGCCCCAGGCTCACCTGTGTCTCATCTCTGTCCCCCTCAGAGGCAGGCCAAGTACTCGGAAAATAAGCTGAAGTGCACCAAGGCCCGCAACGACTATCTGCTGAACCTCGCAGCCACCAATGCAGCCATCAGCAAATACTACATCCACGATGTCTCCGATCTGATCGATGTAAGTCCCGCTTCCTTGGCGCCAAGCGAGGGGCCCAAGTGTCAAACAGACCCCCTCGGCCTTTACTGAGATCCCCCTGAGAGAACAAAGCGCCGGGCCGTTTGGGAGGAGCTCGTTGGAAGGGACTTGTCTTTGGCAAATTTGGGAGGAGCCTGGGAATTTGGGTCCAAGGTTTGGATATGAATGGATATTGACCTCTAGGATAAGGGAGTAAAATTGTCATGGGTATTTATGGTATTTGTGTCTTTGGGGACCATGTTGTTTATATTTATATGTATATATTTATCTATGTCTGTAACCATCGACTATTCAAACATACTGGGTGCAAGGGAAATACACACAAAAAAGCTAGCTTCATACACGCATGCACATGTGTGTACATATATTCAAATATTTCTATACACATTAAAATGTAGTTGAACAAATAATGATTTAGGGAATAGAATATAGGACTTAGAGTTGGACTTTAAGTATGTGACTCTGGGCAAAGCGGTTAAATCTCAGTTTCCTCATTTGTAAAATAGAGCAAATAATAATAGCATTTACCTCACAGGGTTGCTGGGATCAAGTGAGGTAACAAGCTAAAGCATTATATAAGTAGTATTTATTATTATAGTATGTGATGTATCCCAAAGCTAGTAAAGCTTCAAAATAAAAAGACTTATAGACACATAGACTTTCTTTTTTTTTTATACATATACTTTCATACACCCGCACATACATGTATAAACACCCACTGGAACAGTATGGCAGAGTGGATGGAGCACTGGCCTTGAAGCTAGAAAACCGTGGGTTCAAGCTCTCCCTCTCGGATGTACTGGCTGGATGACTGGGCCATGGACCAAACTGTCCCATGTTCTAGGCAACTCTAAACAATGTGAATTGCCCAAAAGGTGCCTCCCTATATTGATCGGTGGAGTTTCCTCACTGGGAGGCTCTCTGCCAATGAAATCACAGCTCTAAGTCCACTTTTAGGGGCAAGAAATAGACTACCAGGCCAGATACTTGGTGAACAGTGAGAGAATTGTATATAATCTTTCAAAATATTAATTTTGCGTGATTGCAAGAAAGCCACTAAGAAATTAGAGAAGGGAGAGTTCACTGTAAATGGACATCCCCTAGAAGGCTACATGGGGAAAGGGGATTGAGCTGAGTGTGAAAGGACAGGAACATCCTGTTTGGAAGCTGGTTTCAAGCAGAAACAATTTCTTTTGTACTCGCCTCCCACTGAGCTGGTTATTGGTTTCTGGATGTGTTAGACTCTCAGTAAATGTACTTTGACAAACTGATCTTACTTGTGGGGTTCTTCTGTATTCCCAGCTAAAATGGAGAACGTCTGGATTCTGGGTTCTGATCCACTTGGGATTGAACTGGCTTTGCCCTTGTGGAAAGAAGCTAAATCTCATTGTCCAGAATATGAGAAGGGTTCCTGGCAAATATATGTCTTTGTTTTTTCAGGAGACCCTGACTAGATCCTCTCCTTTTCTGCACTCTAAGCCTTTCCCTTCTTGCAGAGAACAGAGGAAAAGTTCAGAGGAGCTTTGTCCCTTCTTCTTTCCACCACTCAGGTTTTAAATACCCTGAACTTCCCTAAGAAAGCGAGCTTAGAACTGGCCTTTGCAGTTGAGGTGGGCTTCCAAAATTCATGGGAGCCTTTGGAATGGAAAGTCTTTTCTCATGGAGATCTCACTTATTTATCATCTTATCAATGAAAACCTGACTGTTCTACTTTTGACTCCTTTCTATCCTTAAGTGTTGTGATCTGGGCTTTCACACCAGCCTGGCCCGAACCTTCAGGACCTACCTCTCTGCTGAATATAACCTGGAGACCTCTCGCCATGAGGGACTGGATGTCATAGAAAACGCCGTGGACAACCTTGATGCAAGGAGTGACAAGCACACGGTCATGGACATGTGCAACCAGGTCTTCTGCCCACCACTCAAGTTTGAGTTCCAGCCCCACATGGGGGATGAGGTAAGACCCCTGCCCTGAAATTCCCCAAGTCACCGCCATCTACCATCAGTATCTGCGGGCCCATGCCCGGGACTTCTCTGTATTCTCTCAGTTGTGAATTCTTCCATCCATCTGAGAACATTGGACCAGGAGGCTGCAGGAATAGAATCACAGAATAGAAGAATTTTAGAATTAGAAAGGATCTCTGCCAGATTTGGTCCAATCCATACCAGCAGAACATGACCAACAAATTCTTAGACCTCCGTTTGGGGGGAACCTGCCCCTTTACTCTCTTGGTCTCATATTTCTTTGTTGTTGAATAAGGGAGTCAGCTCAAAATCTACGTTCCCATGATCTTTCCACATTGACTTTGGTTATAGACTTGACCCAGTCAATAAAATACATCATAAGATATGGAGTTAGAAGGAACCTTAGAAATCTAAGAAGTCTTTTCCAGAAGAGGATACTGAGGGACAGAGAAATTTGCCGATTCTGCCATGATTACCCAAACAATGGGCAACAGATGCAGGATTCCGACCGAGCTCTCTTGGCTCCAGATTAGAACTCTTACTGTTACGTTGTGATTGGTGTAAGGGAGGGATGGCAGAAAAGGCACTTTTCCCACTTGCTACAAGTTTAAGGGGTGGTGATTATCATGACAAAATTCCTTCCCAGCTAGTTGATTCCTTGAAGAATTTCCAGAGGGAATGAGAACTGTTGCTATTGTTTCCCCTCCCTGTCACCTTTGCCATGACTTCCCTTGACATTATGAATCCTGCCTTTGAAGTTTGATTCTTACTGGTAGAATAGGATTCAAGGCTGGGCCCCCTTTTCAGAATCAGGGGATGTGGATTGCTTCTACACAATAAATTTCAAGCCATTGAAAACAAAATTATCTTAATTAATGAGATGCTTTTCTGAGAAATAAAGTGACCGACATGTTGGGCCTTTGAAGCTTGTCTCTTGTTGTCAGACAGGAAACCTGTTCCCAAGGAAAAGCGGGGATGTTATCAGAGTTTAGAACAGTCTGTTCAGAAAACCCTGGAGCACTGGAGCCAGGCTCTCCCCCAGAATCAGTGTAATATCAAGGAAAAAATCACTGAAGGCAGCATATCTGGTTTCTAGCATCAGTATCATAGAGAGGTCGAGTGAGAACGGGAACGTCCGAGGAGGGTGGTGGCGGGGCAGGGGGAAACTGAATCTGGAGTGGGGACTTAAGTTAAAGTCTGATATTCCACTTAGTGGTTGTGTGGTTTTGAGTGAAATTTTTAGCCCTCCAACCCTCTGTTTCTCAGTTGTAAAAAGGGAGAATAAACTGAGTCATGGTGAAGAGGTCAGATTATATGAATTTGGAGCTGAAAGGGACACTGGAGGTCATTAAAGTCCTCCAATTGTAGAAAGGGAGAATGAGCTGAGTCCTGGTAAAGAACAGGTCAGATTATATGAATTTGGAGCTGAAAGGACCACTGGAGGTCATTAAAGTCTCCCACCCTCATTTTATAGATAAGGAAATTGAGGAGGGAAACAAGTCCCATAAGCTTCATCAGGGAACCCAGATCCTCCTAACTCCCAATCCGTTATGCCACAGGTCAGATGTATACAAGCTGCCACTATTCCATATCATAGATCTACTTTCTTTCCAGTTACTACCAAAACTGATGGTGGCCAACACCTTTAATCAATTAAGAAAAAAAATTATTAAACACTTTTTGACCTGGATATTCAGAAGACTTCCATAAAGTTCCAAAAATAAGTAATAAGACCCTAAAGAAAACATGTAATTACTACAAAATAGATGGTTATATAGTACTGCACTCCCTTTTTATTTTACAGGTGAGAAAACTATAGTAAATAATGAGAAAATGGCTTGCCTAAGCTCACATGGGTAGATTCTGGGATACAGTGTCTCTGCCCTAAACCCAGGATACTTTCATCTACAACAGGGGTTAAGAATCTAGGATTCTGTGAATTAAAAAAAAATTATAATACATATGCATATATATTGATATAATTTATTTCCTTTACAATCCTATGAATTTTATTTTATGCCATTAAAAACATGATGCTGAAAAAGGCTTTACCAAGCTGCCAAAGGCATTTATGAAACACATAGACGGTTACATGCCCTTGCTTTCTGCTGTAGTGCCCTCTGAGGCCGTCAACAATTGGTTCTGTGACCTTGGGTAAAAATATTCCAGGCCTCCGTTCTGTCATCAATGAGGTTTTGGACTAAACGGTCTCCAAGGTCCCACTCTGCTCTCAATTTCTCTGATTTTTGAAATTGAAGGAGATTGTGCTTTTCACTTCAGGGAATACATTTATGGCACTGGCTGATTCAAGCATTGAGAAAGGTTGAAAATATAAATGGATTCAAGGAATTTTTACCTAAATTAATGGACATGAGATCATCATTAATAGCAAAATTGCTTGTAAACTTTATGTAATAATATGTATAATAATAGCAATATTATAAGTAATAATATAATAATAGCTGTCACAGGCAGGTTCTATAACTTTAAAGTTTGCAGAGCACTTTACGTATATTATCTTATTGGAGTCTGATAGTAGCTCTATAAATTAGATATTGAATCATTAAAAGGGGATAGGAGTTATTTATACCATGTAAAGAAAGAGCTCTAAGCTGGGGCTACATTTATGTTCTCCTGATCCAGGAGAAGAGGAAAGAGGATGGGATGGTGGAGGGAAAAGGAGGGTCTTGACCCATTAGTTGATTTGATTTTCCCCCTGCAGGTGTGCCAAGTGAGTGCCCAGCAGCCAGTCCAGACAGAACTGCTCATGCGCTACCATCAGCTCCAGTCGCGGCTAGCCACCCTCAAGATAGAAAATGAAGAGGTGAGAATCCTCTTTGGACACGTTTCCTTCCATCAGGTTGTTTTGGACCAGGGTGGGTCCGTGTGAGGCAGGAGCAGAAATACAAGGTTACCCCTACAGAGTTTCCACTATTCTTCTTAGTTGTTTTCCCTACTTACAACCCAGACTTTTTCCCTCCAACCATTATGTTCAGATTTTTCCAAATTCTCTTGAACATTAAAACAAACAAACAAACCAAAATCCAGGCAGCAGCTTTGCTTGATTTCCTAATACCCATCCTTGCTCAGATTAAATGGTCTTCAAGCCTAATTCTTCCGAGCCTCTAAATTGTATTTTTCTGTTCTTTTCTCTTACAAGAAGCAGTGTGATATCGTATCAAAGATCCAGAGCTGAAAGGGACCTCAGAGGCCATTTAATTTCACCACTTTATTTCATGGATGAGAAAACTAAGACCCTCCAAAAAAAAAAAAAGAAAGAAAAAGCAATATTATGTATTCAATATCATTCAGGTAGTAAGCATCCAAGGTGGGGCAGTGGAGAAACAAAGGGTTTGGAATCTTGAGCTCTGAGTTACAGGTGGCATTGCTGGTGGGCGTCTATACCAAGTCTGGCAGCAATATTAAGAGTTCTTGGGTAAGGGGTCCCCGGTTTGGAGAAAAAGATCAACCCAGATAAGCAATGGAGAAGATCAGAACTTCCATACCAGCCCATGAGTGGAATCAGGCCAGTGAATACTCCTTGTAGGATCTGGCCATTAAAAACTAAGAACAACAAGCAGTAATGTAGAGTGAGACGTGGGTGAGTTGTATTGTATTTATAGCATTCGCCGAGGGCAGGTACAAACCAGGCACATAATTTTTCCAAAGTGTTAACCTCCGAAGACTCGGTTAGAGAATAATTATTGTTGACATCTTTCTTAAACTTCAGGCAATGGAGCCATCTCAAGTTTTTTGAGCTGGGTCTTGCTTTTGCTGTTACCAACCTGAGTGGGAATAATAATAGAAAATTTAAAAAAAGATTACATGGGATATCCCCAAAGACTTCATGCATTTTTAAAGCTTTAATAGCTCAAAACTATTAAATTAAGCTATTAAAGCTTAATACTGTACTAAGACTTTAGGTATATCCTGTATATATTTTTTTTTGAAGTTGTGGAAGAGGAAGATAATTGAATAAGAAGAGGAGATAATAGTATTAGCTAATGTTTTAAATTTTAAACTTTAACATTTTGCAAAGTACTTTGCACATGTTATCTCATCTGATCCTTATACCAGTTCTTTAAGATAGATGCTGTTATCCCCATTTTACAGATGGGGAAACTGAGGCTGACAGTGGATAAGCGATTTATCTATGGTCACATACCTAATCTATATTTGGGGCAGGATTTGAGCGTTGCTGACTCTGAGTTTAGCTTTCTGTCCATTATCCTACCTAGTTGCTCAATTTGGTGATAAAATGATTTGTATTTGGGATGATCTTCCCTATGACCCCCTTTCTGATGCTTAGAGTGGAAACCTAAAGGTTGCTTATTGCCCTTGGGGCCAAAACCAGAATGCTCTGATTGTCATTCAAAGCCCTTTACAAGATGGTCCCCTCCAATCGGACTTACTCCATTTACACCTTACTCCCCAACACGTAGTCTTCCAAGCAGTGAACCTCCTGGCTGCTTCACAAACAGGACACTCAGCTCTCAATCCCAGGCATTCTCCCTGGTTGTCCCTCGGGAACAATCTCCCACCTCTAGTGACTCCTGACCTGGAATGGTCTTCTTCCCTCTGACTGCTGACCTACCTCCCTGATTTCCTTTATGTACCAACTAAAGTCCCACCTTTTACAGGAAATCCTTCCAACCCCTCTTAACTTCAGTGCCTTTTCTCATTAATTATTTCCTGTTTGTCCTGTACATAGCTTGTTATATGTGTGTGTGTATATACATATCTATATATATTTGTGTGTATGTGTGTATATATATAAATATATGTATATGTATGTATGTATATGTGTATATATATATATATTCATTTATTTATTTGCATACTGTCTTCTCCATTAGACTGTAAGCTTCTTGAGGACAGGGACTATCTTTTATTTTTTTGGTATCCTCAACACTTAGCACAATAATAGGTGGTTAGTAATTGTTTAATAATTAATTATTGATTAGATAGATTAAATTGGACCTGTACAATCCAGTCAAAGAAATTTAAGACTATTATCTATTTGAGACTAATAGGTTCTTTTTCCGGTAACTTGCATGTTCTTCTATGTTATATTTAGAAATTATACCAGGTCAATAGACCCAGGTTCCACTATTAACCAGCTAGGTGACTGGTCAAGTTACTTGGCTTTTCTGTGCCTCAGTTTTCTCACCTGAAAGATGGGGGTCCTCCACTTAATATCCTTGAGCCTAATTAATAATCCTGGGTGCAAGTTTGAGATCTGTCCTTAACCAACGACTTTGCACTAGGACTTTTTGGGTCCCTGTTCCCTCATCTGTGAAATGCAAGTGTTGGACCTAGATGATGTCTGAGGCTGCTTCCATCCCTAAATCTCTGACTCTGCATTTCCTTATGCAAGAATGAAACGAAATAACAGGGAGAGGAAAAGTTCTGTAGAAATCCATTGTTGTTATTGCAGTTCCCCTTTCCCTTCCTCCCAGGTCCGGAAAACACTGGATGCTACCATGCAGACCCTCCAGGACATGTTGACGGTGGAGGACTTTGATGTCTCCGATGCCTTCCAACACAGTCGATCCACGGAATCCATCAAATCTGCCGCATCCGAGACTTACATGAGCAAAATCAACATTGCCAAGAGGCGAGCCAACCAGCAGGAAACCGAAATGTTTTATTTTACGGTGAGCTGGAAGGAACCGACCGATGGGCCGGGGAAGGGGCAGAGAGAGGGGCCAGTGGGAGCCAGTGGGACCCCTGCACTTATCCTTTAAATGGGAGTTCACACACATGGCACAAAGAGGGAGCCTCCCGATTTTTTGAAAGAAAGAAGAGAAGGAACATGGATATTTTAGGACACGGCAGTAGTGGAGGAGAGCTTGCCACTTGGTAAATTCATTACAACTCACGAGTTATTCTGCAAAGACCTTGGAGTATTTTGTTGAGCAGGCTGGAATGAGAATGAGTCATAGTGGCAGGTGCCAGGTTTTATGAGAACTCTCGGGTTATGTTTGTGGAACGGTAGAGTTGGCCTGTGTGTTTTGGGAACAGTCTTTGTGTTCATCCAAAGGAATTGACAGTCGGCTCTCCAGCTATGCATACAAAGGCTCAGATTATTTTTCTTCCCTTGGTTGGGGTATTTGGAGATGCCCCCTAAAGGTTCCTTTCCTTGGGTAATGAGAGTCAGCATGGGGCAGTGGAAAGAATGCTGAACTGGACTCCTCTGTTTGAATATTAGCTCAGCGTGATTTGGGGCTGATTACTTTAACTTTTCTGGGCCTCTGTTCCTCATCCATAAAATGACCTTGAAAGTCCTTTGTGGGGTTAATTCTGTAATCAAAACATAAGACTAAGCCACCCTGGGAGGAAGGCAGAATTAGCCAATGTCATTGATCAAGGACCGCTAGATCTCTCTATCCCCCCCCCCCCCCAATTATCTGTTTAACTGTTTCCAAGGGCATCCTAGCACTTTTAAATTAAATCCTAGTACTTGGAAATCTACAGTGACAATTTGTTTTTTCATATTTGCTTATGGATCCTACATGGGGCAATTCCTTTTGACTTCCCATCTAAAATTTCATCTAAAAAATAAGAGAGCCAGACGAGATGGTTTCTGAAGTTGCCGTCAGCTCTGAAATTCTAGATAATTTCCTTGATCAGGGGAAGCTGGGAAAGCCACATGCAGCCTTGGAAGGGGATGATGGGTAGTAGGGGGAGAGTGTCACAGGTTGATTGATAGCCCAGGTACAGAAAAGCAGGCCTCCAGGGTTATTTACATTCTCTAATGAAGCAACTCCTGTGATGATAGATAAATAAGTTATCAGTCTAATACAGACCAGGTCTTCGGGGTATAGACCCGCATCTATCAGCAGCAGAGAGGATGGGGGGAGAAAGGAGCAAGCTGGGAGGCAGACATCCTGATTTCTAATCTCAGCTTGCCCTCTTACTAGCCATGTGTCTTTAATCTCTTAGAGCCCAGACTCCTTTATCTGGAAAATGTGGAATAATATTAAAGACCTGTCCTTCCTCTCACAGGTTCCTTGTAGGAAAAGCACCTTGTCCACCTTAAAATACTGTATGAATGTTAGCTGTTGATTAGCAAAAATATAGGAATCATTATTATTTTGGTATCTTTGTGACTGTGGGCAAGTCATTTAATTTTTCAATGCCCCAAATGCTTCTAAAAGACTAGAAGTTATAGAGGAGGAGGAGAGAGGAGGCAGACTCCCTGTGATGGGTTAAGTGGTCTGTCTGCCCAGAACCATCTGGACTGTCTCTCTATTATACCTCGAAGCTGACTTTCTCCTCAAGTAGGATGATAGGGAATTAGTAGAAGGAACTCCCACAATGAGATAACCTTTCACCAATGCAGGTTGTACTTCTCCCCTTTTTTCCATTTATAGTCTTAGATCTGGGACCCTGAATCAATATGTGTCAGGGACCCCCCACCTTTGTCAATCTATTAAAACCAGTGAGAAAGGACTCAGAATCATAGTCTAAGATAAATAAACTAAAATGCAGAGGAACACAGAGGAAGCTAGTTATATGGAAATATTATAATATAATATATAATAATGCAATAATATAATTTTTAAAAAAAACAATAAGCTATAAATCTCAGGTTAAAACTTCCTGTTTTAGAGAGATGCTGAGATATTGGGAAGTTGTCAGCTAGCCAATGTGTATTAGACTTAAACCCAGGCCATCCTGTATTTAAAATTGGTTTTCACTGTTCCACACACCCTCTCCTTTGAGAGCCCACTACAGCAATAATGAGTAAGATAATGGTTAAAAGCAGGGATTTATACACAAATAGAAGAAGTCATTATTATATTGCTTCAAAATCAAAGCTTGCCTGCTGAGCATGTCTTGAGAAGGGTGGGCACCGTCTCCCCCTTGGCTCCTCTCTGTTCCCCAGCCACCCACCCAAATAAATAAGACTTGTTTGGAAGCTGCTGTCTGCAAGATCTGATCGAGTCCTCCCTTCCCTCCACGGAAAGTCTCTTGTCTTTATTGCTGTTGGCACAAAGGGAGTGTGAGGTCCTGCGACAGAAGGAGCTAGGCTAAATAGAGCTCTAGCTGACAAAAGGGGGCTTTCACTGGGCTGTTTCTTTGGGATTCCTTGTGTTCCCAGAGCCTGACCTGAAATGCAGACCCAGAGACAAAGGATTGGAGGCTAATCAGATCACTGGACCAATATTTGAACAGCATGGAGTGAGAGGGCAAACTGAAATCCCTCATTGGGCCCCTTCTACCCCATTCTTTCAGCATGGCTCCTTGGAGGGCAACACGTTCTCCTCTTGCGCCTCCCCCCCAATCCCCACCAGTGCCAACGTTCACCCCGAGGTGGGAGCCAGCCTCTTAGCCCCTCATCCTTAACTGTCTCCCCTCTTGTGTCTTCCAGAAATTCAAAGAATACGTGAATGGCAGTAACCTTATCACCAAGCTGCAGGCTAAGCATGACTTACTCAAGCAGACCCTTGGAGAAGGTGAGTTGGGCTCCTGGCCCAGGGAGAAGCCCTAGACATGGAGATGCCCAATAAACTAAATCTTTGTCTCTTGAGCCTCACCTTTAAAAGCAGGATACTGGCTAGAGGCTTTCAGAACAACAAAAGTAGAGCCAAGGAAGTTTACTAGTAGCAGATTTAGCATTGTTTTCCTAAGTGAGTTATCTCCTCTTTGCAAGACGGGATGCTTTATAGGTTTTTGGATGACTCTTTCTTGGAAGACAGAGTATTTCTTTCTTGCCCTACCATTAGCCATAGCAAATGCAATCTTTTGTTAAATCTTTGCATGGATGCTCTTAATGCAATAAAAAATTAATTAGTTTTAGTTGGCTCAGATTCCAACCCATCTAGTCTTCCAAGTTTATTTAGCCTTCAGCCCCACCTTATTCCAAGACGAAATTTAACAGTCTTTTCTTGGAGCTCTGAACTGACTTACCACTGATGATCTCAAAAAATGTAGCTTTAGAAGAGAAAAGGTAAACATATAAGTTCTTTTTCTTTTCCCCTAATAATCTTTGGAAAGAGACCAAGTAATGGTATTGCTGGGTCAAAGGGTATAGGCAGTTTAATAATTCTTTGGGCATAATTCCAAATTGCTCTCCAAAATGGTTGGATCAGTTTACAATTCCACCAGCAATAATAGATTTGCAGTCTCATATGCAATCATATTTCTTATTATACTCTATTAGGCAAACGCTAGTCTTATTCCATAGATTAAAAATAAATAAATGAAAAAAAGAAGTTTAGGGATGGTGAGAGAAGAACCCAGCAGGAGAATCCCAGAGCTCTGAAGTTTTAGGAAACAAGCATGATGTTTCTGTGGGCTTGGGCTAAGGGCCCAAATTCAAGAAGGACCCTCTACTCTGCTTACAATAACAAGCAGAGGACAGCCTATCACAATAAGGACCAGGTGCTATTTGAACCAACACCTTTTGAATAGTTTTTTGATGAGGCAATTGGGGTTAAGTGATTTGCCCAGGGTCACCCAGTTAGGAAGTGTTGAGTGTCTGAAGTCACATTTGAACTCAGGTCCTCCTGACTTCGGGGCTGGTGCTCTATCCACTGTACTATCTAGCTGCCCCATGCTTTTGAATCTTATGTGCCTTTAGCTAAAGGTGAATCTGCAGAAGGTAAGGAGATGTTCCAATACACACATATACAGACACATACACATACACACACATGCACCACTGGGTCTTTCCCATCATTTGGGGAGTTTGGGGATCCTTGTTTCTTTTATGTAGTTGAAACAGCCTTTTTTTTTTTCTGTGGCTCCCTATTCCTTCTAGAATAAATTGCTCTGAGGAGCCTGGCATTTAAAGCCCTCCCTCGCTGGCTCCCAGCTTTTCCAGTTTTTTCCCTAAATGACTCCCTTTATGGGCGCCATGTTCTAGCCACACTGGTCTGCTGGCTGACCCTATTTTCTAGGTCAGCATGGCACGCCCTTCTCATCTCTGCTCCTTAGAAGCTCTGATTCCTCGTAAAGCTCAGGTCAAGTTCTGTCTGCAATAAGAAGAAGCCTTTCCTGCTTTGCTCCTGGCTTCCCAAGCTTCTTTCAGCAGGAGGTCTTTCTGAGGAGCCTCCTCCTCCACTACTGCTGCTCCCCTCTGAGATAACTTTCTATTTATGCTATTTAGGTCTTTTAAATACAAAATTATTTCCCGTGTTGTTTTTCCCCATTAGAATATGAGCTTGAAGGCAAGCAATGTGTTCTTGCCTTTCTTTGTCTCACCAAGCTTTAGCACGGTGACTGACACATAAAATAAGTGCTTAATAAATACTTAGGGGGTAACTACATGGCGCTGGACTTAAAGCCCCCTTCCACGAGAGCACTCTGCAGTTCGCTAAAGTCCCAGACCTCCTGCATCTGGCTCTTTTCTACTGGGCCAATCTGCTCTCCATTATTTCAGGGTCCTAGTTATTTGTTTAGTATTCCAGTGTGAGCATGGGTGGAGAGGTTATAATGATGTTTCCCAAGACTTGCTCTGTGGTCTGGGAGTTGGGAGCTTCTAGCATCTCCCTCTACGACCCAAGTCATTCTAACTTTTTTGAGCCTCCTCTGCAAAATGAAGGAGATTGATCCCTGCTCCTTCCTAATTCCCATAAGTAAGATGAGATAATCGACATAGCAGGAGGATTCTGAATTCTTAGGGAAAGATACTGTAGAAAGCCAGGAAACTGGAAAAACCTCTGACTCATCTCCTTTTTCCTCTGGTCAGGACTCCAGTTAATTCAGGTCCTCTCTTGATTATCTCCAATTTATCTTGTGTAGATCTTGTTTGTATAAAGTTGTTTTGTATGTTTTATCCTCCATTAGACTGAGCTCCTCGAAGGCTGGGGTCCCTTTTTGCCTTTTCTTGAAATGCCAGAGCCTAGTACAAGAAATGACACTTGGAGGGTGCTTAGTAAATGCTTGTTGACCTGTCTTGAGATACTGGTTCCTGGTGGTGAGGTATTCAACCCAGCAGCCTTTTTGGTTTGCTTATATGCCTTTGCCAGACACCTCGGGGCTTCTGGAAGTTGGAATCCCAGTTGGAATTCTGGAAGCTGGGATCCCAGCTGTTTAAAAATGCCACAGGAAGAAGAAAGAGAAGGAAGAATAGATGGATAAATGCCTGAATAAGCAGTTATTTATTTATTTAATTTTGTTTTTGCTGAGGCAATTAGGATTAAGTGACTTGTCCAGGGTCACACAGCTAGGAAGTGTTAAGTGTCTGAGGTCACATTTGAATTCAAGTCCTTCTGACTTCAGGGCCGGTGCTTTATCCACTATGCCATCTAGCTGCCCCTGAATAAGGATTTATTAAAGGCTAATTATATACCATGCATTGTGATAAGCCCAGATGGTAGAAATACAAATCAAACAGAGCCTCCATCTTCAAGGAGTTTACATTTTAATGAGGGAGACCACACAAATGGGGAATGGTAGCCAGATAGGGACATTTTGGTCTTGGTAGTAAGATGGTGAGTAAAGCCATAAGGGAATGAGTTAATTGACACTCTCCATCTAGGAGCAATCCTTGTTCAAATCTGGTCTCAGCTGTCTTACCTCAGTTTCCTCACCTGTAAAATAAACTGGAGAAGAAACTGGCAAACCCCTACAGTACCTTTGCCAAGTGAACCTCAAATTGGGTACCAGGATTAGGAGCCATATTTGAGCATCCTTCCTAGTTCTAGAATCAGAGGAGAGGAGAGGTGGAAAGTCAGTGGCCAGATGGTTGGCAACCAAGAAGATGGCCAGAGCAGGAAGGTAAAGTGAAGTAAGGCTCCAGAGAAGCTGACTACTAGTCAGGAATGGGGCAGGGCTGAGCCTGAGGTGGGCTGGGATAGGAGTAGAGAGGAACTCCCTCTAAGGAATGGACTCTCAAGTAGGAGGCTAGAAGAGACCATCACAGAGGTGGCTAGAGGGAAGGGAGTCTCGGAGAGAGCCATCCAGCAGGTTCTCACAAATGCCAGAGCAGGATTGGAGGCTTATTTGTCATGGCAACCAGCACCTTTCTTCTAGAGCTCCAGGAAGGAGGAAATCCCACTGTAGTTTTTGCAAATGGGAGGGTAAGAAAAGGTAAACTAATCCTTAGCCTGGCATTCAGGCTTCAGATAACCTTTTCTAGCCTTCCCACATTATTTCTCTTCCTACACCCTAAGCTTCCAAACAATTTGGGCTGTTTACCATTCATCAGGCGGATTCTTCACATCTTTTAGCCTCATGTCTTGGTCATCAATCAATCCCGCAACAAATATTTATTAAGCACCTACTATGTGCTACTACTATGCTAGACATTGGGGGATGAGACAATCTTTACTCGCTCGAAACTTACATCTAAGGGAGAAGACAAAAATACATATAAAACACTAATCTACATGCACAATACCAGGGAATTCAAATAGGTCAGTCCTCAAACATTTATTGAGCACTTAACACAGTGCAAGTATTATATAAATGTTAGCTACTATTGTTATTGTTGTTATTATGATCCGCTACATGCCAGGCTCTGTGCTAAGTGCTGGAAATATGAAGAGAAGCAAAAACCTACTCTTGGGGAGCTCACAGATTGGAATTGAGGTCTTGCCAAGATTCCCTGTTGGGGTGCCATTGCTCTTCACTTTACATTGAGTGAGCCATCTGTAGGAGCTCTAATAAGCTGGGTACGTCTTACTTCCATCTAATTTTTCTTATCCTGAAAGGTTATTTTCTATCCTGGAGATAGAGTTCTTCCATTTGCACTAGGGTTGATGAATTACTGTTAGATATTTGGCCAAGGACTGAGAGCTTCCCCTTTCCTCCTTATTTTGTTGGATCCGCCACTAATGCCTCTGCCATTGTGGGGCCTTCAGGACTTTTAGAACAAATAAGCCAGGGTTACTCCAAACCAAACTTGGCAAAAGCCCTTGTGAATAGAATCCCCTTCGCCTGTCTACCCCTCAAGTGGGATGGAGGCTCCCACTGAGCTCAGCACTACTCTGTAGAATTTTTTCTCCTTTTGTTGGGTCACAGGCAAGAGCTGCTGAGCTTTGGGTCCCTTTGATGTCATCAACTTCAGCCTCCATTTGCCTCTTGGGCCAAGATGTCAAACATGAACCCCTTGGCCACGTGCAGCCCAAACACTCCTGAGTGCATCAGAACCAGATTAAGATCTAATTGGGAAATGGTTAATTAAAATAAAATAAAACAGACAATATTACATTTCAAAACTGAATCAAAGTGAGATCCACAAGAGTCCTTATGTATGATTTAGTGACCCCTGTTTCTGTTGAGTTTGACAGCACTACTCTAGGGTACTCAGCATTTTTGTATTTTTGCCAGGCTCTCCATGGACAGCATCTTTTCTTGCTTCTTCATACCCAGCTCCCTTCTCTTAACCCACAGAGGAGATAGAGGCTTCTTTGATGAATCCTCAGGGGCTCCTTGGGTGAGATCAGACTGTAGTCTGAAACACCTTGTTATGGAACCATTGGTTACTTCATTGGGAAAGCAGGGTTGAGCTAATGTAGAGCTAGACATTCTTAGGAGGTTGTCATGAAGCAGGTAAATGAGCCCTACTTCTTGCTCCCCCTTTCCTCAATCCCAATAACAATAGGCCATTCCACGACTTCAGTAGATTATAGACAGCATCTTGGTCTTTTGTTTTGGGGATCTGGTGTTGTACTGGGAATCTTCCGAAAGTACAGGAAGGATCTAAGCCTTCCTTTTTGCAAATACAACTCCATTAGGAAGCAGCGTGGTCCCCACAAGGGACAGCCGCCGCTACTACTCCAATTCCCAGAACTCACTTGGATAAAGTAATGGATTTGGAATCAAAGGACTTAGATTTAAATTCTACCTCTGCTACTTGTTGGCTGTCACTTAACCCCATTGTGCCTCCTTTTCTACAGCTATAAAACAAGAAGGTTGAACTAGATAACCTCTAAGGTCCCTTAAGAATCTCATGAATTCTAATCTCTAAATATGGATATTCTTCCATGGGGTAGATTAAAGTCCCTCCAGTCCTTCTTGTACTAATACTCATCTCTGAATTACCATAAATCTTCTTAAAGGATCTACCCAATGTCCTGGGGATAATGCTTGTACTGGTTCTTGACCCTATTCTGGATTCTACTTCACACTTGGTTGTCTATCTGTTTCCTCCCATTATAATTGGAAGGAAGATATCAATCAATCAATCAATCAACATACATTTACAAGCACTTACTATGTGTCAGGCAAGTGATTTGCCTTATCCAGAAGCTGGTTAAGCATTATTCTCTAGCTCCATTCTTTCTACCGATAATGGGAGCAGTCATGCTCCTGGGGGCCTCCGGATTCTAAGACGTCCAGACTGTTAAAGGGCGAGTCTTTGGACAGGTATATCAGTAGTGGGAGCAGAGCCACAAGCTTGTCCCTTGAAACAAACAGGTACCTTCAATCACATTCATTTTCTTATTTGTCACAATCAGTTGACTTCTGATATAAAGAGCTAGATTTGGGGGAGGGGGTTCTCTTGTTTTTAAAAGACAAATGGGATGAGAAAACCATCTGAAAATTTACCTGTGATTTTCTTCTTAGGTGAAAGAGCAGAATGTGGCACCACAAGGTAAGAGCCCCAAGGCTTTGTTTTTTAACCTGCTTGGTTGGAGGGAGAAGGCTGACTGCTTCTTTTTTGTCCCCACTGGGATCTAAAGGGGCCCTGGGCCCTGGCTTCAGTGCATGGTTCTTATTGGACAGGGATATGTCAACTTGGGTATCAAAATGGGCAAATATGATGGGGAAGGGATTAAATACATGGTGGTATAACCGATGTCCCCTTCCTCGGGGACATTGGTAAGAGAATATTTATAAGATCTGACAGACCCTATTTTAACTACAGAATCATTTCTGGCCAACTGGCTGCCAAATACCTGCTCGCACTATGAATTACAGGCCTGGGATGCAGACACTGAGATAGGTTATATTTGAGAGAGGGAGGTTGTATTGGAGCAGCCTTTTATTACATTGTATGAGCTAATGATTTCTTTTGTATCACTGAGCTCCTGATTCTCAATTACACTATTGTGGATCAAACTAATGCCAGGATTCTAGGAGACCTTCAGGTGGCTGTGTTCTGTTTTAGGTTTATTGAGTTACTGTTGTCCAGTCAGGACTAATCATGATACAAATGGGATTTAACTGTATCATGATACTAAGCCATAGTCACTTACTGATTACCAAGACTTCAGATTTGGGGGGTAGCTAGGTGAAGCAGGGGATAGAGCACCAGCCCTGAAGTGAGGAGACCTGAGTTCAAATCTATCCTCAGACACTTAACACTTCATGGCTGTGTGACCTTGGGCAAGTCACTTAACTACAATTGCCTCAGGAAAAAACAAAAAAAGACTTCAGATTTTGGACCCTTTCCCCCATAGATCTCCATGTCCACCTATTATTCCTAGCCCTCACGTTCTAGCTTCTTATCTCAAGAGGAACGGCAACATTAACTGAGCAAATAAGTAATTTCAAGTAGTGCCCTTCTCCCTCTTTGATTGTTCTTTGACAAAAAAAAGGCAAATGTTGATCCTTAATTTTCCCCACTCCTATAAAACTCGACTTCAGGCCCCTGTCACAAGTGCCTATGTGCCCTGTGATTTGCTGGCCAGTCATGGACCGGTATTGAACAGGTGGTCAGCCTTTTGGAGCGGTCAGTGGTCCTGGTCTCCTGGGTTTTTTGTTATCTTCTCTTTGATAGAGAAGACTTTTTATTGTATGTGTTTATAGGCTAGGGAGGAATCCACAGGAGCTCAAGCCAATAAAAGAGCTAGTACTTTTGATGTGGGGCTAAACAGTGAACAAAGAAGAGAAACAGGTGGGGTGCCTGGGAATGCAAGGGCATCCTGCGGCTAAGATCATTGTCAGCCTTCAATTGCGCGCCACCATGAGATGCCTCCAAATTAAACAGATGCTTCAAAGCTGCCAGATATTTAGGGGGGAATAAAACATTTTGAGAATCTAGCAAACCCAACAAATATCTCTACCCAAGACTAGGACATCAAAATTGATTTTCTCCAGGCTCCATTGACCTTTGGACTCTTCAAAGCTTCTCCAGGAGCTCCTTCTGTGGCTGTACCCATGCCCAGGAGACATTGGAAAGGTTTGCCTTCATGCCCCAGAGAGAGGGGCAGCAATGGTGTTAGCTGCAGGCTTCTGCCCCCACTTACTGTCCCCCGTCTCTCCCCAGAGACATGAGTACATCAACTATAGACTCGCTCCTGAAGCTTTGCCAACTGGCCTTCCATTCTGTGACTTCATACATTGTCCCATGGAGAGAAATGGAAGCCGGCTAAACAATTTGATGAATGTTGACACAAGGAAGGTTGAGCTGAAAATGTTCCTTTTGCGGGAGGATTTAGGCAGGAAAATCAGAATTCTCTTTAGGACGAGCCCAGGCAGCTTCTATCTTGGATCCTAATAGTTTGGAAACATTAGAATGACTTTTAGCTCACAACTGTGGGCTTCTCAGCACATATGGGTCACTAGGAATGCAAAACAGCTTTCTAGGAACATTCAAAAACCCATTAATTGCTTTTTGACTCTCTCACTTTGGCAGAAGAGCATATTCCCCCTCCCAGCAGCACTAAAGACCACATTTCCCAGAAAAGGCTGCAAAGCATGAGGAAGATGAACGCTTTTACGACCCTTCTAGTTCCCGGAGCTCACTGGGCATTTAACTTTATTCCACACGGCAAAGTTCAGGAAAGGGTACCTTCTGCCAAACCTGTGAGCTGGTCCTGAGGGGGCTGCCTTATAACCTTATAAATTATTTTTATTTTGCTTTTCAAATGGAGACCCAAGATGCTTCATCTCCAAATCATCTCCAGACTAGATCTCACATGTAGATTTTAACTCACGTGTAGAAACTAGACAATTTACAAAGACACTAAACTAGCCATAGTGGGTAATGTGTTCATCGATCAATAAACATTTATTTATTGAGCTTCTGTTATGGGGAGCCATTGTGCAGCACCGATGCTACAAAAAGAGACAAAAGACAGTATCTGTCTTCAAGGAGCTCATCATCTCATGGTAGATAAGCACTTGCTAAAATGAAAAAGACAAAACAACCAATTTTTATTTGTTTTCGAAAAGAAACATTTAAAATCACTTTTAGAAACCTCTTGTTTTGTTTAATATATATTGGATTACTTGCCATCTAGGAGAAGGAGTCGGGGAAAGAAAGGGAGAAATTGGAACACAAGGTTTTACAAGGATCAGTGATGAAAAATTATCCTTGCATATGCTTGAAAATAAAAAGCTTCAATAAAAACAACTACAACAACAAAGAAACCTCTTGTTTAACACTAATAACTAATGGGGAAAAAATCCTATCTTTTGTAAGTTGATAGTAACTTAAATTATAGAACAATAAATGAATTAAATAAGTATCACTTTCTAGCTTTAAATCCAGTTTTCACTTCACTATTTTTTTTTCTTTTCTGCCTTTTTTAAAAACATGATCCTCCTGAGGTCAAATAACAAGTACACGTCAAAGAAGGGATTTTGACCTTGATCTTTAAATGCTAAGGCTAATGCTTTTTTCTATTATACAGTGCAGCTTCCCAATATAGATGGAGGATCTTGTGGAGGCAGGTCACTTTGCCTGGCCCACAGGGTTTGAAGAGAAGAATAGGAGTGGGGGACAAGAAAATGGGATTGTTAATCCCACTTTTTCAATTCTATATGTGTTTTTAAAATTCACTTTAAAAAATGATCCAAAGCCATCCCAATAAACTTTGAACAGAAAATCCCATCTACATCCAGAAAAAGAACTAAGGAGACTGAATGTAAATCAACATATGTTATGTTCACTTCTTTTTTTCTGTTTTTTTCCCTCTCCCATGGTTTTTCCCTTTTGCTCTGATTTTTCTCTCCCAACATGATTCACAAAGCAATATGTATTAAAAATAAAAATTAAAATTAAGTTAATAAATAAATTCCCAGCATCAAGCTTTTTTCTAAGCTCAGATCTCACAGACTCTCCTAAGTCCTAATGGATTTATTCTAGGGGGAACAAACAAGTTTGAATAATGATGGCTATGGATGAGCATCTGGGAAGATCCCCACTACTAATTTGCAAGTAGATTGGTGTCTTTGCAAATAGACAAGCTTCTGTCCATAGACATAACACATACAGGATTATCTTGATTTTGGCTGCCCGTGTTTAACGCTGGCCAGGCAGACTCAACTCATGAACTTCTTCCTTGTGCTGGAGTCAGATTATGTTCTCTAAACGAAAATCTGACAACTATTGTCCAAGCTGATTTTCCTGGATACTTTTACAGGCAAAATCACGTGAGAATTCTTGGCTTTTTTGCAGACTATGTCTAACATGCTTACTTGCATGAATCATTGTGTCTCTCTAGTGGCACTGGACCATCATTTCCATTTTGAAAGAGGTTGGGTCAGGGCACTTCTGTAGGGCCATCTTATCCCCCGGAGAAAATGCAGACCAGATCTTAACATTTTGTGTTAATTTGATCCAACTTGAGACTGAAGGGGACATTACTTCCTGGTTTCTCTTTTTTCTTCTCTGTTTCTGTGGTGTTCTCCCTCTTTTCCACTTTTCCTTCTTCTTCCCTCCTTCTTCTCTTTTCTCCCCTGCATCTCTTTATCTTCCTCTATTTTCCCCTCATCTTCACTCTCTCTATTCCTTACCCTCCCCTTTCTCCTCCTTTCTCTTCCCCTTCTTTCTCTGCTGCCCCTCTTATTTGTCCTCTCTCCTCATACTCTTGACCTTCCTTGCCCTCCTTTATCCCCTTCTCCTTCTCTTTCTCTTCTTTTTCCTCCCTCTTTTCTTTCCTTCTTCCTTTCTCTTTTTTCCTCCTCTTTCTTCTCCTCTTCCTCCTTCTCCTTTTCCTTGTTGTTCTTCTTTCTTCTTTTTCTTTTTTCCCTTCTGTTCCTCCTTCTTGTATCTTTTTCTCTCTTTCTCTCTGTCTCTCTCTCTCTGTCTCTCTCTCTCTCTCTCTCTCTCTCTCTCTCTCTGCCACTGACCAGCAGAAGAGATGGAAGACTTAGGTTGCCTCACTTTCCCTGGCTGAGTCCTTCCTCTGCTCCCCAACTTGTGCCCCATCCAGCACTTCAGTAAGTCTGCACCAATTTGATGTTGTACAAAGTTGGGACCCCTACATTTCCTTGTCAGAAATTCTACCTCAGAGGCCTCCTTCCAAAGCACCTTGACAAGAAATCAATCTGTTTGCTTTTAACTGATTTTTAGCTTTCTTTTCAGGGCTGGACAACACAAGTGGAAAATTGTCTCCTACCTCTTTCCTTTGCCATATGTCTCTAGATCCCAAAAGACCAAGAGGTTTTTGTTTCTTTTTGACCCTAGCTTTCTTTTCCTTTCTTTTCTGAAAAAAAATTATTTTATAACCAGTCTATGTATCAAAGGTGATCTGGTGAAACTGGCCCTGAGCTTTTATGCAAGTCTCCTCCATTCCACTGGATAAGGCATGACAAAACCATTTCGGAATTCTATGTGTCCCTTATATCCCTTTCACATCAGACTTGGGTTCAGGACCTGAATATTTCACCATTTACCATTACCACTACCCAATTTAGGTGAATGTGAATGCCATTTTGAACCTAAACTACTTGCCCATCTGTAGAATGGACATAATAGTCTCTGCCTACCTCACAGGGTTGTTGTGAGGATAAGACTAAATTATGGACGTATAAATCCCTTGGAAAAATGAGAATACTCTTCCCTCCATTGCTCCCCTTCCCCAGTCTATTGCTTCAAACAAGATAAATATATTTGTTTTCAAGTCTCACCTTCCAGAGTTTGGAAGCCTATGGCCTTCTAATTAATTTTTGGTATTTTCTTTTGCTCATTCTACTCAGCAACACCAAACAGATTACTGATAGCCCCCACTTTAAAAAAATGACAAAGATGGACTTATCACACCAAGATATTGAAGCTTGGTGTTGAGCTTGGAAGAATATTGCCTCTTGTGTTCTTCTCAACCATTTTTTGGTTATTTCTTTTGACTTTTTCCATGTAAAACTGACCCTTTCGGTCCTTGTTTTTATAATGACTGTAGCTAGCTGTTGTGGATGTCAGCTGTGTCTTCCCATGCATGTCCTGCCTGGGACCAGCAACATTTGCTCTCTGAAATCTGGAAGATTAGATGGGTTCCTTAGGTCCGCTGGGCATAGAGGTACAGTAAGCTACAAGTGCCCTGCCCTGCTCACAGGGAAAAACCCATGCTTGTCTATGGGATTGCCCGATCTGGCAGAAGCTCCAGTTTCCATATTTGACAGTCTCTGCCATTTCTAACACCTTCTGGGTGTTAATCTCTTTACCTATAAAAATGGAAAAGGTGGGGAGTTCGTATTCCTTCCAGTTCTATAACTCTAGACTCCACCTCCCAGAGAGGATCCCCAAACTGCTTCCAAATTTTCATGCAAGCCCATAGATTGGCTTTGGACTTTGAACACTTGGATTTCAATCTCATTTCTGCCATCTATTTAGCTTGGTCTATTTATTTGGTCAATTCTCATCTGTAAAATGAAATCCAAGGTGTCAAACTCGAGGCCCATGGCCAGGGGCAAATAAAGCTCTTTAGGGAGGTCTGAGCCAGATTAAAATGTAATTTGAGAAATGTTTAACAAAATATAACAATGTAAATTTATGGTTTTCCAAGTCAATCTGTGGCTTGTGGGATCCTTTTCTATTTGAGTTTGACATCACTAGAATGTGACCCTTTTTCCTGGTTGGTGGAAACTTTTCCTAATCTCAAATAGATTATTCCAGGAAATTGGCCATGTTGAGGGAGGCCCTGGGTAATAAAAGATGAGCAAATAGAAACCCACAGGTATATGCATGTTAAGTAACTTTGGAAACATGTCCAGTGTCTGTGACTGTTTCACTGTCTCTAGTAAATCGTGCTGGTGTTTTCCCCCTGATTTGGCTGCTCTAGTCTGTGGAAGAGCAGAGCTCAGGTAGAGGCAACTTCAACCAAAGCAAGACACTTTCAGCACACCTGACAGATCTTGAGGCCCAATGGCTCATGGGATGGCGTGAGATATGGTTGTTTCTGGTTCAATTATTAATTTGCTTTTTTAAAAAAAAATCTCATTCAAATAATCGTTCTTCCCTAGACCTCAGTTTCTTCATCTGTAAAATGGGAATAATAATTACCTGGTTCATAGCAGGCCGGTGTGATGAGATTAATCCAGTGCATCTAAAATTCCAAGAGGCATTAACAAGATAATTTTACTGTAATTGAATATTGAATTTCAGCCAAAACAATGGAAATTATGCTTTATGGTCCCTTTTGAAAGTCTCTTGCTTTCTCAGGTTATCAGATTATATCTCTCTCTCCTCATTCCTTCTCCATCTTGTCAGCTTTTCAGGATGGCAGCGTCCTGATTGACATGGCAGTGGTCCTTGGGATATAATGTTTTTGTTTTCTTCCTATTGAATAGTGGTGACTTAGCATGTATATCAGTTACATGCTTGTGTTTCTTTAACACTTTAATCCTAAAAACTGCTTAACCCAACATGGTGGGTAACCAAGTTCTGTTTAAGTATAGTCCTACACTTCTGAAGGCTTACAGATGGAGTGGTATAAACAGAAGCACTGGGACTCAAGGACTGTGGGGGTGTATTTCTGTCCCCCAACTCTACCCGTCCCCGAGCACCTCACTGGCCATGAGTTCTCAGAGCTTTTCCAGTTGCCTGTTTATGTTGGTTGTTTTGTTGATTTCTTTTGTTCCATTTTCCCCTAGGCCCCCATGTCTTCCCCCTAAACCACAGAAAATGAGGAGACCTAGGCCTCTTTCAGTGTATAATCATAAACTCTTTAACGGCCGTATGGAAACGTTCATTAAGGTACTTGCTGGGGAACCTGAAGAGTTTGTGAATGCTCCAGGTGTGATGGCAGCCTCCCTTCTCCTTCCTGCTACTCATTTACTCTGATGGCCAAGCCATTTCTTGCTACAAACTTAAATCCATTGATTGCCTCCATCACGCCTTCTCGGTGTGCTAGCCTGGGCCTTGGTCTGCTCTGGGTCTTGGGAAAGATTTCCAATCCCAGTCATTGTCTCCTCTGAGTGCCTTCCCCCAATCCTGAACTCGATTAGGGGTTGGGCAGGAATAAGATGGTAAAAGAGAGAAAACCCCCAATGGAACTCAAGTGGAAATGAAATGCTGTCCCATGAATCTCAGTCAGCCATATCTTATCACAACAGACAGCAGGCCCTGGGTGTGGGGGATATAGTTAAAGGAACACCCTAATGTTACCTTCTCTCTTACTTCCTTAGACTAAGATGAATGATTTACTGAGAGAAACAGAAAGAAAATCCCTGAGGATCATCTGCCAAAAACTAATAAGAAAAACTTGGCACGAAACCAGAGGAAGAAAGCATATTCTATATTTATTAGTTTCTCCTCAGAACAATTTCCCTCTCATTATTTATTCTTCTTGTCCTGCTCTTTTTCCCCACCAGAAGAGTTAGAGATGGAGTATTCTCTTTGGAGTCATGGGTTATAATTATTTTTACTACTAGTAATAATAATAACAATAACTGCAACAACTCTCCTATATGCCATACTTAAGGGTTTGAAAAATGCTTTACATAAACCATCTCATGTAACACCCACTTAAAATAACAAAATGAAAAATAAATCCCATGAATCCCCATTGAATTCACTTTCTCTTTTCCTTTCCTGATTGGAGTAACAGAAAGCTGTCCTAGTTGTAACACCTTAAGGTGGATGGCAAAGCCCTTTTGGGAAGAGACACTGATGTTTAGCAGGTGGGGGGAAAGTGAGAGAAAAGAGAGTAGCTGAGGAAGAAAATAGTTATTCTCGGCATTACTTAAGGAGAAAAAAATTAGCCCAGCTGGTTGGTTTGAGAGCCAAATGCTGTCTAGTTGACAGATACCATCTACAGCAAATGAAACACTTAGGTGTCTGGAGAAGTTGCTGTTTCCCGTAAGAGCTCTCAATCCTGCCTCAGTAAAATCCTGCCTCCTCCACTGCTGCAAGCCTTTCTCTTAGCAGGGGTTTTGGAGGAGGGAGGAATGGGCATATATTGTAATGAGCAAATGTCGCCAGCTCCAGCTGCCTTTCCTGAAGGGAGGAGGGTGATAACGGCATAAGGCCATTATGGGGTCAGTCAATAGGATGTAGCCTTAGCCTGAAGTTGAGATAATGGTTGTCCAAGGTTATGAGGAGGATCCCACTAACAAAACAATCCCCAAAGGTCTTTGAGATGGTGACCTTTGTGTGTGTTTAATATTGGTAAAGAAGAAGTAAATGAGAATATTTTCAGGTAAAATGGATGTTTAAGAATGACAAGAATTGGCAGGAGATGGGAGGGTTGTTCTCCTACATAGAACAAATGTCCAAGAAAGTAATATATTATTTCCTTGTAATTATATTCCCTAGAAAGTAAGTATTCATTCTTCTGGATTAAGGAGACAGTTATATTTGGGTGGAGTTCCATAGTGAGGGATGTATTATTCCTGGAAAAGATGGAATCTCATTCTAGACTTATCCCCTTTTCCTCCAACCTTTTCTCTCTTTTACTTGCTTCTTTAAGTAACTTCTTTAAAAGATCTTCTCCAGCATATCCCATATTAGATCATTGTATTACTAAATCAGTTAATAGATAAACATGTTTTTTTGAGTTCCCTTTATGTGTAGAAAATTCTGTTAGGTTTTATAAAGGTTGAAAGGAAATATAAGTCCTCATGATAGACCATACACATAAATAATAAAAAGATTATCATTTAAAATAAATAAATAAAGATAATATTGCCGGACATTTTGTGATTAATATAAGCAAAAAGTCTAATGACAGTTGAAAGTAGAGAAAAGAAGGAAAGGCAGTGTAGACTGAAAAAAACCCAGCATAGACAGAAATGTGGAGATAGGATCTAGGTCTTAATATGTATTGGGTTCTTTCAAAATGGCTCATCATTTGCTACTTATAAATAGTGAACTCTGTTACCTGCTGATATTGAGAAATGGAATATACCACTTGTTAATTGAATAATCTTTTTAACAGAGACGAACAACATTTGAGAAGTAGACTTCTCTTTAATTTACCTACTCATTCTCCCCTTTTCCTAAATCAGGAAATTGAGGGACATAGAAATTAAGCTTGTATGACAAGGTGTGTCTTATATAAAGTAATGTGATTGATATTCAAAGAATGGAGAAGATTCTAAACATTCAAATATCCTCTTGAAATTCATCAACTTGGGAAGCTATGGGTTTTTTCCACCGATGATACTGTCATTGTTCCACATATTTCTGGAATTTCTTCTAGATAATTCCCTTTTGAGCCAATTGCATGCTTTTTATAATATATCAAGTGGTGACAATTATTTCTTCTTTGAAAGTATGTTCAGTATTTGGAAATAATTCAACTTCATTTAGGGTCAACTCTGATGACTAAGATGAGTTACTAAATTGTGATACAATTTGGGGGACCAAAAAAAGAAGCAATGTCAAAGTAATAAGCTTGATTTTCTTGTTTGGCTAATAAAGTGATTTTGACAGTTTCCAAAAAGGAGTTCATACATTGTTTTGAGCAATGGCATTATCATTGGAATAAATATATAGAATCCCCAGGTAACTCCTTATAGAGTAATAGTTTTATGCATTCATTGTAAAAATATATTCAATTGTATCTTATTTTTATTATATATTTCAAAAGATTAAATATAAGAAAATGAATTTAACCCTAAAATAATTCTAAACATAATTTAATCATTCCATAATGATACAGAAATCTTTCAGTTGGACTTTGCAGAAAAAGTAAATTCCATCAGTTTTGAAATGTCATACATGAAAGAATATTTAGTATAACATCAGCATAGATAACTAATGATCATATTGATATAAAGGAAAAGCATTTCCCTAGATAACGAGCATTAAGTAAACAACAGAATTTATTAATATCAAGCAATAAAACTACCTTGTAGTTGCAAGCACAGGTATTTTCAGAATCCTATTTATTTCAGACTGAGAAAAATGTAACTCTGCTGCAGAGTTAGAATAGAATCTAAATTTATAACAGGCAATCTAACTTTGTGAGGAAACCTCAATATTTTGAGATTTTAAGATACTGCTGCAAAAGATCTTTTCCCCCATGCTGTGTTTTTGTAACTAAGAGCAAACATGGATATAATAGTGTACCACTTAGTGGAGCATTCTAGTGGGTGAAACACCTGATAAAAGAGTTTCCTATGTAGTTTTTCAGCACACTAGCCCCATCTTGAAAAGCTTTGATGAAATAGTTTTGTTCCCACTAATCTCCAGGGCCCTAGGTATTCACCTAATCTTTCAGTGCTCTAGCTTCTATAAAACCTGTGTCATCAGACAACAACAATAAAAACAAAAGCTATTCTTCTTTTCCTCTTATAGTTAAAAATTCATACAGACCAACTGGATGAGGGAGATATAGGTAGACTGGACGAAGGTTCTAATGAAAAATTTGTCCAGTTGGCTTAATGTCAATCAGTCAATAAATATTTGATGAGTGCTTGCTATATGCTAGACACTGTACTAAGCATTCAAATGAAGGGAATGCAAAGAAAAACAAAAGCAGTCCCTACCCTTAAGGAGAGTACATTCTAAAGGAGAAAATAAACATGAAAATAACTAGCTAGATACAAAAGAATGTACAGAATTTATGGAATATAATCTCTTTGTGGTTATTGAAATAGAAAAATACGCCCAAGTAAGATGGCTTCTATTTTGCAATAGAAAAAACTCAAAATCAGAAAACTTGAGTTGGTATTTTGCCTCTTGGGTCTCTGTTTCCTCATGTGTAAAAAGAGTGCATTGGATCAGATGATACCTAAGGCCCCTTCTAAATCAATGAACTTGTGACTCCAAAGATTTCAGTATATTCCCTTTCACCAACTTCCATCAAGTATGTTTCATTCAAAGTGACATTGGGAGGATAATTCATTTTATTAGGAGGAAGATTAATCTGTGAAGGAATCTCTGGGGAAGAGTCACATAATATAAGGAAGATCTTCAGAAAGGCTCGATAGCCAAAGAAGTTCTGCGAATCCCTTGGCCTGAAGCACCAGGTTGGGTGAGAGGCGCAACCAGGTTAGGATACTGTTTGGAGGCATATGGCAAGTGACAGGAGTCCCACTGGTCAGCAAGACCCAAGGGCAGAGCCAAGATGGGGCACTCAAGGCAGGTCCCCGAGGCCCAGAGCTGGGGTGGGCCCAGCTGGCCAGTCTCTCCTTGGGCCTAACTTTGACCATTCTTGGCTGCCATCACATCTGAGCTCTCACGTTCTCTGAAGGATATGCTTACTCTAACTGATCCCATTCTTGCGTAATCTTTTCTTTTTCTCCTGCTCTGCTGCTTTTTTTTTTGGTTATCAGAGGAAGAAGAAATGCTCGAGCCAGGAACCAGGTATTTACTAGACAGGCCTTTCATTCCTCTCGGTTTGAGCGGAATGGTTGGTGTTTTCCCCGTCCTAGATAATGTCTTCCAGAACAAAAACCCACTTTCCCTTTAGCAATTGTCCAATTGTAGCTGCCTGTCCACTTCCTCCTCTCCACTGAGAATCAGTGAGGAAATTATTACCTAGAAAGTCGGGGGAGGAGGGAATTGAACTAAGCTATCTCCCTGTTTCAAGGCATGCTGTGTATTCCATGCTTATTTCCTTATTTTTTAAGGGAGTTAGTGTTTCATTTTTGGTTTAGCATGTTTACATGACTTTGAGCAAGGCCCCTCTCAAGGCCTCAGTTCCCTCCTTGGTACAATGAGAGAGTTGATCTCAATGATCTCAAAGTCCCTTTTGACTCTAATATTCTATAATTCTATAATTTACAGGATTTGGGAAACTTTTTTTTTTTAATCCTTTAGGAATGTTACAAGTCATGGCCAATAACCGGCTAATGTCCCTCATCAGCCTGAGGGGGTGGTTAATGTTGGAAGTCAACTGAACCATGAAAAAAATCCATCTTTTACCCAGATCCTGGGGTATGAAAAACTTTGCATAAAAGGGCAATCTGGAAAGAGAAAATTGAAGACAGTCCCACCTCAAATGGACATTTTGGGACCACGTGGTTCACCCTGAACATTTGTTGTACATTACTCAGGCAATGAACATTAGCTGTAGCGTTCATCTTTTTCAAGAGAATGTCAGAGTGCTTAGATTATTTAAAAATAAGCTTCAGTGCCTCAGGCTCTCGGTGTCTGACAGACCAGCTTTAAGTGGCCTTTGTGGTTTTCTCTGAGCTAATGGTCCAATTGCAAGGTCCTAGAAGAAGAGCTGGGTTCTTTCCTTTTTACCTCAGCTCCTCCAGAACCCAGAACTGGGATGGGACAATTTGGGAACAAGAGACTCCTTTGGTTTACAAGCCTACTGTGTCTCTGATGTATTGGGAATCTCCCATCTTCTCCACCCCCTAGCTTTTCAGAGAAGCCAAAGTCTCTAGAGCCATAAAGCTACCTCCTCCTCCCATTCCCCCCAAAGAGGGAGGGCTGGCCACCATAGGGATGGTCCCCTGAGCCATCCTCTATGAAAAGAAGGCTAAGGCTGCAAAAACCATGGCTGCATAACGGGACAGAGCATTTCTCCTGCACTAGAGTAGTCATGCCTTTTCCTGCATAATTGATCACTCCTCATCATTTCCGACCTGCTCATAAATCCAACAAGGTGGGGCGGCTCCTTGCTTAGCTTCTCACTAACTTGGGGAGGGGTGCTCATCTTTCATGTGGAGATCACACGTGTATTTGAGATTACATCCAAATGTTTAACAAGTCAAATCAAGTGAAAAAGATTTTAATTCTTTCTTAAGGATTCAGGGCAGGCAATACCCCTGGTGGTGGAAAGCTGCATCCGCTATATCAATTTATACGGTAAGCCCTTGGCAACAACATCACCTTTGTCTGGGTGGGGTGGATGATGGGAAAATCTCATCTTCCCTGACTTCCTCCTAATTGACTGAAAATCACTCTGGGATATCTGCTCAGGTTCTCTGTATAGGTGCTGTCCAGGGAAGGGAAAGAGCAGAAAGGGAGAAAAAGAAAAGCAAAGTGAGAAGGGAATAACAGAGGAAAGGGATGGGGTAACCATGTTTCTCCCCCCCCCAAAAAAATAAACAACCAAAAACATTTTTAAGCTTTTACTGTTTACTGTTCATTGGACCGGTCATAGGAATATGCACAATTTGATTGGTTTTTTCTTCTGTTAATTCTTTCAGTAAATTTTTATTGGACAACTATTGTATATTAAGAACTTGTCTGAAATGCAAAAGCAAATAAGACAGTCTCTCCTCCAAGGAAGTAAGACTCACCTATTATAGTGAGCCTAGTTTGTCAAAGGGTAATTCCTATTTTAACTACTGGCCTTATACAGATACAGATTTTGTGTAGGTCTTTATGTTCCAGCTGCACGCGCATAGATTTGAATTCAGTTGGAGATTCCTGAGGTGAGGCTATAAACTAAGGCAGTGTTGGGGGGTTGGCTCCAAAAAACTGAATTTGGAAGGTGTTGATAGCACTTTCAGTCCTTCTGCAGCCTAGAAACAGTAGAGTCTAGCACATACTTAGCAAGAATAATTAAAATGGCAAGCTGAGGTAAACTTCCTATCTCCTCCCCACAAGTTTCCCTGCAAAAGTCTTGAGTTAGGGTGTTGTGAGGACTTTGTCTCCTTCCACATTGATCAGCCAAAGCCATGACTTCATATTTCCGTCCCCCAGTGTTTGCGGCACTTGACGTATGAAGATTCCCAGTTACGTTTCTGAGAAGATAGGGGAACAATAACAAAAAGAACCCATTTTTATTCTCCACTCTTTTTCATCACACAAGTTTAGTTTGAAAGCTTCTGGCTCATGGCCACTTTGGTTCTAAAAAGGCATTTTCTTTGCTAGTTGCTTGCTCCTCAGGCCTGGTGTTTTACAGATCCCCCATCCCAATGATGCAATGCAAGGGTGGGGATGTAGATAAAGAAGAAGGGGGAAGGGAATCACTGATCTGCTCAATGTTCTGATAATCTCATATTTTCTGCTTTCCCAGGTCTCCAGCAGCAAGGTATCTTTAGAGTGCCCGGATCGCAGGTTGAAGTCAATGACATTAAAAATTCCTTTGAGAGAGGTATGGATGGCCTTTGAATTCTGAACCCTTTGAAGGTGGCAGGTTGAGGGGGGTGGTGAGGTAAGGAAAGGGGTGTATGGCTTTGCAAAGGGTTTGCACTTATCCAGGTAGTCTGCATTCGTGTTGCTGCACTAGGGTCTTTGGCCAAACTGTGAGACACTGAATTCTGTCTGAAACAGAAATCCATTTTGGTAAACCTTGAAAGCACTTAGAGACACATCCATCCATCCTCTTCTATAGGATTTGCATTATAATAAGCCTTTTATCTCTAATTGTGGGATCACAAGGCTTTGTTCTTCCTTTCACCGGAATTTCTGGAATCTTTGAGCAGGGAGAGGAGAGTTTGGAGCACAAAGAGGTATCCTGTCATCCCTTCCACCCTCCTCACCTCCCACCCCCAATTATACCAAACCTGACCCCTGTCATGTGGGAAAACTTGTTTTAGACATTTGGGCTGATGAAGGGGATGTTAGTGTGGGGTAAGATCACAAGGGACAGCTTTTGATCTCTTCTCTCAGCTCCCTTTCTTCCCTATGGAGTATGGGCTAAAATTTACCCAATTTCAGCTGCCACCATCTTGCTAAGGACCAAAGAGTATTTGAGTCAGGAACATCTCTTTCTTCTAGCCCTCTTTTCCTAATCATAAACATATATTTCCAAAGATCCATCTCCTGTTTTCTCTCATTTCCCCCAAATCACCCCCACCTTCTCTGCTTGAGCACAGGACAAATCTCTTCTCCTTCAGTCACCTGTAGAGAATGTACTATATTTGGTCTGCCAATGACATGGAACAGCTGCTGTGTAGGAACAAAATATGAATTGATCTTCCTCCTAAAGGAGAAGGTGAAAGGGCTGGAAGAGCACTTCTCCCCTCTCTATGCTTTTCAAGGAAACATCGAGTTCTCTGGAAGAATAAAAGATGTACTTCAAAGAGAAAGCAAAGAAAATGGACATTTTAGGGCAGAGGAGAACCCTAATGGAAATCAGGACATTGATGTTTAGAGGGATGGGGGTACAGAGAAAACAATAAAGGGTCATTAAACATTAAACATTTGGAACTCTTGTGATTAGGTTAAGGCTATTCCCATAGAGAAGAGTGCTGGAACCTCTGGGAATTAAGGAGCTCTCTTTTTTCATAGTCTAACAAAAGATGATGTAGATCCCAGATATTTTCATGAGAGGCCACTGGTAATAATCAGAGTACATTGGTAAGTAGTCATGGTTGGGGATTCCGCTGTGGGGTTGAGAAATGGTTATTTGTTGACTTTATTTGAAGAACAAGCAATAACTCTCTCTAAAATATGGACCTGGGGCCTGACCAAGAATCTCAAAAAATATCAACTCCCAAACTACTATCTACTTCTGGTGACTCTTGTGGGAGTTAAAAAAATATCAGAAGGGATCTAGAAAGCACTTTTAATTAGATTATATAGGCTTGAGCATTAAATTTGAATCTGAGGAGCTCAGCCGCCCAAGTGTTTTTAATCACTGTTATTGATTGTAGGGTCTGGAGGCAGATTTTAAGGTCTCTGAAAATAGGATTTGGATTTCCAGACTAATGGCCTCAAACTCAAATAGAAACAGGTCCCTGAAGAATTAACACAAATTAACATTAACTTTGTTGTATTGTATTTGTATTCATTTTGTCAAACATTTCCTAATTACCTTTTAATCTAGTTCCTAGCAGCATTAGGGAGAGTTGCTGTCTGCTTGTGGCAATGGGCCTCCAATCTGACATCTCTCAGATTTTCATTTAGTCAATCAGCAAAAAAAGAGTCTCTTCTAGGTTCAGACACTGTACTAGTGCTAGGAATATAAATATAAAGAGTGAAGCAAACCCTATTCCTATTCTCAAGGAGCTTATGTTCTCTGAGGAAATAGTAAGACCATATATACAGAAATACACAAAGAATACAAAGAAAAGAAATGTTGATTAGTTGGGAAGAGGGCATTGCCAGTTGTAGGGAACAGGGAAAAGCTTCATGTAGAAGCTATGTGTTAATGGAAAGTATCATGATTTAAAATATTAGAAAGATAAGCTCCTGGTCAGGAGTGGAAAATGGTAAAAATATGTTAAACCAGAGACTTGTAGTTTGATCAGGAGTGTTTTAAATTGAAAATGGAAGGAGACATCCTTCCAGCATCCATCTGCCAAGACTCAGACTACCATAGACAATATGTAGGAACAATGTAGGAAGAATATTAGTAGATAGAAATAATAATTTATAAGAAATGATTTTGAAGAAGAGACTCAACCATCAATCCTTGCATCTCTGAGCCTTACAGACAAATACCAAAGCTTGGGCAATAGACAAAAAGAATTAAAAAGGTTCAAACAGAAATATGAAAATTGGGTCTCATAGGTATATTGAGACTTGATGGAATGGAATCCATGACTAGAATATAACAATTAAAGGAATGCATTATTTAAAAGGAACAGAATAGATAAAGACAGAAAGAAGGGGAAAGAATGGCAGCAGGTATCATTTAGTTGGATGTTGACAACATTGTCATAGGTTTATGCAACAGAGGACATGGACAAAAGGAGAAAGCATTTGATGCGTCTGAAAAAAAATAGAAAAAAGTCTGGAAAAAATGAAGATGTCCTTATAGTAATGGTAGAACACTTCATCATCTAAACATTTGTGAAACTCTTGGTAAAAGGCATACTAGCTGAAGATTCTTGACTCACCTTAATGACGATTTTCATTTTTCAAAAGATACACATGACAGTAGGAGTATGAACTGGATTCTGACCAAAGAAGGAAGAATTGGTTGCTAAAGTAGAAATGATACAAATCTTGGGAAAGATCACCATGCAGTCCTAGAATTTATAATATAACAAGAAAAGAAAATCAAACAGTGTGACTTATAAACTAGATTTGGAAAGAATGAATTCAAATATTCTCAGAATGTATGAGAATATTGCGTGGTCTATTCTAGAGAGTGATCCAATCCATTCAATCCAAGAAGGGTAGAAAACTCTCAATAATGAAATTCTCATTAAAAATAACACATTATTATGATTATGTGGATCTACCAAGAATTCATTGAGTATCTTATATTTTTAAAACAGAAACACTGGAGATGAAAGTCACAGGGGATAACTGAAGATGAATATGAATCAGCATATAAATGTTAGCTGCTATTATTATTATTGTTATTATTATAGCATCATTTTATAAGAATAAGTTGTGGATAATTATAAATGTCCCTGTATCATTTAGTAGTTCTGTTAATGATTTTAATAAAAATTTGCAGGGCATGCTTATCAGATTTGTACATGTCACAGTGTTGAGAAGGATAGCTAGTATTTACTGGATGACAGAGTCAAGAATTGAACGATTTAAATAAATTAGATCTGTGTTTCATAAGAAGAAATATGATAGGAACAGATGCAAACTCTATATATGGGTTCAAAAAAATCAACTTCACAAGTACAAGATGGTAGGAACATGATTAAATAACATTTCTTCTTAATGGTTTGCAGTGTGATAAAATGGCCCAAAGCTAAGTGATCTTTGGCTGTGTAGAGAAGCTGACTTCCAGAACAAAGGAGGCTGATGGTCCCTTTGTTCTTCCTGGACCAGATCATTTCTAAGTGCCATATCTCATGAAGGAGCCACAGATATTTAGTCTAGGTAGCTGTCTTCAGTTTTTGAAAGTCTGTCTTGGAAACAATAAATTAAAACTTGTCTTTTAACAGATTAGAATGTGCCTTGGATCTGGAGGGGCACATTTTAGAGTGATGTAAATAACTTTCTGACAATTAAAAGTATCTTAAAGTATGACATCCATCTTTGGAGGATTCCCTCTGGAGGATGAATGACCCATTTGGGGAGAGGGAAGATGTTATAGAAGCAATTTCTTCTGTTTCAATTAGGTGACCTCTATATATTTGAAGATTTTTGGTTGATAGGATTCTATAGGTATTCTTTTTTGAAACCTTTTTTCTTAGCCTGGCCTGTATCTTTCCCATCTTTTCCTCCTACTCTGTGTTGATCATTCAGTCACTCCTGCTTGACTATCCACATGATCCAGAATTATGCTAGCCCAGGTAGTTAGGATGCTTAGGGCTGGGGCCAGGAGTGGGCAACAGCTGCACAGACTACTGGAGTACCACTCAGGTGGTGCTGTTGGTCAGCAAGAGAGAAGTCAGGGTAAGGAACAGCCAGACAACAGGGAGTTTTAGCCTTGGACTTGGATCCCGCATCTTTGTCTGTTATTATGTACAAGAGTAAGTGTGGATATACAAGGAGGATTGAGCTGAACATGGCATTAAGGAAACTGTCAACACTTGCTGATTATAGATCATGGAGAACAGAGAATAAAAGAACTGTAAGCATTTGGTTTGACTGCGTAAAAGTAATACTAATTGAAGTTATTCGTATGAGCTGCTAATTATTTAGGTCTAATTACCATGCAGCGCAATAGTAATTATGCATATCATTCAATATGTCAGATCCACTTGGTTAAAAGTTTTATTTGATGAAAACACTGAAGTATTCAGACTTGTCCAGTTGTACGGCAAGTTCATAACTGAAGCATTGAAGGGATTTTTTTTTATAGGGATGCAAGGTTCTTGCAGGATTAAATGTCTTTTTTTAGTCAGGTCTGTAAAGTCATGGGACTTATGGGGGTTTCCCTAATGGATCCATCTTCAGATAATCTCAAGGCTCCCAAAGACATGTTGAGACACAACCTACCTTATTAGATCTAATAGATTATGTTATAATCTACTAATTATATAATATTAGATCTACCCTTGTTTCTTCACTCACATGTCCCATTCTTGACACATTAATCCATGTAATTCATAGAATTTAGGGCTCAGGTAGGTCAACTTCTTCATTATTTACATGAAGAAATAGAGAATTAGGGAATTTAATTTGTCCAGAATCTCAAAACGGAATGCATTGCCTTTAAAGTGGGGCTTCTTAAGCAGACCCTTTGGAAGTTTCCCTTCTCAGAATAGTTTTTAAATAATTGAAGGAAATAACCAATTTTTTTTGAAGGTTAGTGAAAATAAAAGTGGGATCATTTTTTTTCTTTCTAAGTTCATGGATCCCCTGAAATCTATTCATGGATCCCTTGGGAATCCTTGGAATCCAGATAAAGAATTCTTTCTCTAGATTAAAGAAAATGAATTCTTCTCCTTGGACATCTTTAAACAAAAGCTGGGTGCTCCATTATTTGGCCGTTGGGTGTTAGTGAGGATTCTTTTTCATGTATAGCTTGGACTAGCTAACTATTGAGATCTATTCCAATCCCAAAATTCTGTGATTTTGTGGACACAATATTAATAACAATAATACATTCACACTTATATAGTATTTTACTTGATCTCATTTGTTACAACAACCTCATGAAGTAGGTGCTATTATTATCCTCATTTTACAGGTGAGGAAATTGAGATTAGTTAATTGACCCTATTATATTCATGCAATAAGTATCTTATTTAGGCTACGAACCCAGTTCTCTCCTTACTTCCCTTAAGTGCTAGCTGATGTTGTTGGGTATCTTTTCTATTTTTACCCAATTGGATTTCATGTACTTTTAGTCACTAGGTTTAATACTTTACTTTGGGCATCCTGACTTCCATGTACAATATCTTTCCAATTTCTTGGCATACTCCAAGTCATGGGCAGATCTAACTTATTACTGACAATAAAGCTAGGAGGATTAGGACAATCCCCAAACCAGGACCTGTGGAATTAGAAAGAATTTAGGTGGTCCATTTAATCTAAAGGTTCTTAAACTTTTTGGTTTCAGGATCCCTTTACACTCTTAAAATGTATTGAGGATATCCTCCAAGAAAGAGTTTTTGTTTATGTGGATTATATCTATCAATATTTATTGTGATAGAAATTAGATGGGCACCTAGGTGGCACAGTGGATAGAATGACAGACCTGGAGACAGGAAGATACATCCTTCTGATTTCAAAACTGGCTTTAGACATTTACTAGCTGTGTGACCTTGGGAAAGTTAACCTCCTCTGCCTCAGTTTCCTCATCTATAAAATGATCTAGGGAAGGAAATGGCAAATCACTCCATTATCTTTGCCAAGAAATCCCTAAATGAGGTCTTGAAGAGTTGTATATGAATGAAAAATGACTAAAGAACCCCAGTGGGGAAATTCAGACATCTTATTTTTGTTTTGAAAATAGTTTTGATCTGATTTCCTTCACAGGTTAATTGTACATCATTTCAAAGTCCGATTCTTTTTGTACAGCAAAATAACTGTAAGGACATGTATACAGAAATTGTATTTAATTTATACTTTAACATGTTTAACATTTATTGGTCAACCTGCTATCTGGGGGGAGGAGGTGAGGGGAAGGAGGGGAAAAGTTGGAACAAAAGGTTTTGCAATTGTCAATGATGAAAAATTACCCATGCATATATCGTAAATAAAAGGCTATAATAAACAAAAGAGCAAAAAAAAATGTACACAAAGAAAAAAGAGTGAAGATGAAACCATTGTAGAATTTGATAAAAGATTAATAAAAATTTATTTTAAAGAAAAAAAAAACAAAATAGTTTTGATCTTGAGAACCTTCTGAAAGGGTCTTGGGAGTTCCAAGGGAGTCCCGGATCATATGAACTACTGAAATCTCTCACCCATGTGACAGCCTTTATTAGAGCATCTCTGAGAGTTATTTGTTCATCTGGGAGCTGTTTGTGCATTCCCACTGATGGTGAGCTCCCTTGTCCCACTCCAGAGGTCCAATCATTTGGTTTCTTATATTGACACGTATCCTTTATACCTTTATACTCCTTAGCACCAAGAAGTTCCTTCCTTAGGCAGCATCGTTTCCAAGGCCAGTACCTGCTGCTGTCATGTGCCTGACCTCCCTATGGTGATGCTGAAGAATATTGAATAGCTGTCCTGTTTATAATAAATTGAAGCAAGCCTCGGGCACAATCCATTCTATTGGATCAATTTCTTAAGACAATAGCCATGACATTCTTTCCAGGACCAGCCCCATCCCATGTACCAGTTCTGCCTTCTTGCCTTCCTAATTAGGTGGCCCATTGGATAGGTGAGCCCTTGGCTGCTCCTGGCGTCAGGGAGACAAATCAGACCTCAGATATTTAATTGCTGGGTGACTCTCTTAATCTCTCTCTGCCTCAGCTTTCTCATCTGTAGAATAGGGATAAAAAATAAAGCTCTACAACTCTAAGCAAATCATTTAGCCTGTCTTGGTCTCAGTTCCTTCAATTACAAAATGAGGATTAATAATAACATCTACCTCACAGAGTTGTAATGATGAGGATCAAAAGAGGTATTTGCAAATTGTCTTAAGCACAGTGCCTGGAACTTTGTTGGCACTTTTCCTTTCCTTCCTTCCCTTCCCACTCTGTTCCTCTCCATCTCAAATATACCTTACCCTTGCCCTCTTCAGGTAATTCCTCTCTAGCCTTGATCAGTTCCTCTACTGATTGGTCCCTTTGCAAGAATGACCTCCCAGAATTTCTCTTTTAGGAAAATTTGTCTACTTTCTTTGTGGGTGATAATCAAGTCCCATTCCCCTCTCTTGCTACTTTATGCTGCTCAGCACTAGCCCACAAATAGTCTGGTAAGTTTTGCTCATTATCCTTTCTAACCCTCCAGGACACAATCATTCCATTTCTTCTCTAGCTTTCATCTTTTTGTCTGATTCCAAGTTTCCTATTTTGGATCACCTTTAGTGTTGCTATCTCCTTGGCAACAAGATGGTCTTAACATGTCTCTGTATCTCTCTTCCCACCCACTCTTCACATCCCACACATTCTAGCTTGTGACTAAATTCTCTCCAAACCAGCATGCTGTGTGTTTCCCTGGTGATTGTTTGGTGTTTAAATCCTCCACTTGAATCTCTTTAGGATGCTAACTGTTCAACCCTTTTTAGAAGAAATTATGCTCTTGCTCCTTTTTTTCCTCCAATTCAGAAGTGGTTCCTTCCAACTTTATGGATGAAGCCATTGGCAAAAAGTAACATTTTTCCTTCTTTCCAGTACTTTTCAAAGTGAACAGATTTCACATCAAGTGAGAGGCTTATTGTTTCTCACTCTTACTGGTTTCCCTGAAAAGGAGGTTAGAAGATCTGGATTTTAGCACCAGCTCTGTCACTAACTCGTTCTATAATCTTAGGCAGATTATGAACATCTCATTTTCCTCTTTTGTAAAAGGAGATTGAATGAAATGTTCTCTAAGGTCCCCTTCATTTCAGTCTGTCTTTTATTCTCCCTATATACATTGATTATTTTACCTCTTCCATCAATCTTAAACTTTAAAAAATTCTAGGAAGCTGTCATGTTTCAGAAACCATGTTTCTAGTAGTATTAATAAAGAAACTTAGCTAAGTCACAGGCAGGCAAGACAGTAAAGTACTTACTGTTTCTGGACTTTAGTTTTTTTTCCAATAATGACATAATCTCTGTTCTTCTCAATATGTCTTTGATTCTCTCAATATATATTTTTACAATGATAATTTACTACTACCATCACTCTTAAATTTTTAAAAAAAGTGTTTCTAGAAAATTATGATATAAAGTTTAAAACAAAAAATCTTTAGAATTTATACATATAACTATAAAATCACCATATATCACTATAACAGAATTAATAAAGAAACTTAAAGTAGGTAAACAATTAGGAAAATGTGAATTGACACTTGAATAGTAATGTGCTCTCAATCTGCCATAGAAGAAATCACTGGTTTTGTTTGAACAATTCAACCACCTCAGTATTTCACGTATAAATCTAAATTATGGTCCTTCATATATATAGATAAAACTACCCACCCAAAGGGTAATACAAACAAAAACTGATCTCTCTCTCTCTCTCTCTCTTTCTCTCTCTCTCTCTCTCTCTCTTTCATCTCAAATCTCTTTTATATTTTTAAAGTGCTTTTATCTATTATCTTCTTACATTGTTCATCATTTAGTTCAAGCATTTATTTACTTTTTAATATGTGCCAATCTAGGACTTTAAGCCCCAGAAAAATAAACTAGAGTGAAAATAAGGTTCATGTTCTCAAGGTGTTTCCATTCTAATGGGAGAAACAAAATACAAATAACTATGTACATATAATTTCCCCATGTGTGAGTGCTCTGTATTGGACTAAGTTCAATGGGGAATGGGAAAGGAGTTTGGGATCCAGCCATCTTCCATAAAATAATTACAACCTGGTTGAGGATGAAAGAGTCACATGCTTGAAACAGTTAAAAAATACTGAGAGAAAGTTGTATGCTCAGATGCCAAATTATGGAGTACAACAGGAATAAAGAAAGAGACAGGGATAGAGGGAGAGAAAAGGGAGGACATCCCATGATTTGGGGGATAAAAGGATATGAAAATGAGAAAATGATGCTTATTCTTATCAGAGCATATTTAAAAGAAATACTTGACATTTTAAATATTTTAGCAAATCTAACTATAGCTTGAAGTATTGATGAGAGAAATAGGACACATATATCAGTGACTACAATACTTAGCACAGGGCCTGCCACACAGTAGGTGCTTAATATATATTTATTGATTATGTTGCAAAGCAGAATATGTTACATGCCCCTCAAAAGGTACCAATTCATCTTGCTATAGTAGGAATGGAAGAGGAAAGAAGCACAAGCCTCTTCCCTGGACCCTTCCCCAAATCCTGGATTGATCGGAAAGAGCTTTCTCAGTTACTTATACCCTGCTATGAATGAAATTATTACTGTAGGTTTAGATAAGGGGAAATCAGCTACTCTGGACTGGGGCAAAGGGCACTCCAGAGTTTGGAAGAATCAAAAGAGGGAGGGACAACAAACATCATCTAAGCTTAAGTAATGTCTCTTGTCTATTGGGCATCTGAGCTTTTGCCAGATGGTTCCTTTCCGCAGTGAATGGGACACAAGTTAAAAACAAGTAAATATTTCTAAGAGATGAATGTTGTATCAATTTCTTTGTCATTCTCGAGTGTAATGCTATGGATTAATGAGTGACAAATAATTTTGTTCTTTAAAGCTGTAGCTTTCTAATCAAGCAGCAAGGTATAGAGTCTAGCATGCTGAATTTGGAAGGAGAAAGCTTAGATTTGGATCTCTTCTCTGACTCTTTATTAACTAGGTGTCCTGGGACAATCAGTTAACATCTGAGTCTATTTTCTTATCTGCAACATGGGGATGATAATTCCTGTAGCTGTTGTAAGGCTCAAATGCAATAATATTTGTAAAGTACCTTGTAAGCCTTACAATATTATGCAAATGTTAATCATTATAAATCTAATTGGAGGTTAGTGATTCTGAAGTCGTGGGAAGGACTCTAAAAGAATCATCCTTGTCTTGCCCTCCTACATTTAGGTGTAATTGTATTCTCGTGGAACACCAGCCTCATGAAATGGGCAGTGTAACAGGATAAGTGGCTTCAGACCCTTCCTAGCCATGGGATTTTAAGTTTAGTGACTTATCTGCCTCGGTTTCCTCATCTGTAAAATGGGGATAATGATAGCACCAACTTCCTTGGGTTGTTGTGAGAATAAAATGAGGCAACATTTGTAAAATGCATTGCAAATCTCAAAGCTCTACATAAATGCTACATTTTTTGTTGTTGTTCTTTTTGTTATGACTCTGAATCCTCTCAAGAGATAGCTGGAAGCCTCATGTCCTTCCCTCTTCATTCTCCATGATGATTTTAGGAGAGGTACATCTCAGTGTGATGATGCTTAATGAAAGAGCCTTGTTAAGTTAGGACATGCTGGGAAAACACGGGAAAGTTCCCATCCTACGTGCAGCTTTTCTGATCAACCTGGGCTGCGGGTCATCTCTTCTAGCTAATTGAACAGTTCCTGCTGTCTAATCAGACTGAAAAGTCATCTTCTATATCTGTTCAGGTGAAGATCCCCTGGCGGATGACCAGAATGAAAGGGATATTAATTCAGTGGCTGGTGTCTTAAAGCTGTATTTTCGAGGACTGGAAAATCCACTCTTTCCCAAGGAAAGGTTTCAAGATTTGATATCCACAATCAGTAAGTACCCATGGAGGGGGTGGGAAGAGGCGTTTCCAAGAACAAGGAGTAATAATCAAAAAACCTCCAAAGGAAAAAGAACATCAGTCACCTATTGATAATTGCCTAAGTTTTGAACTGTCCTCAAATAGAGTTTTAACTGCTCCAAGAAAATAAGCTCAAGGGGCAGCTTACTTCTATTATAGGATTGTTATAAACTAGCCTAAACAGACTGGATCAACAAGCCTTTGTTGAACACCTACTATGTGCCACCTTATAAGGTGATAAGAAGACACAAATTAAAGAGTCCCTGCCTTCATGAAGCTTACATTGTTTTGAGAAGAGAATGTATGGAAATCGGTATATTTAAAATAAAAAAGCAGATAATTTGGAGGGAGGGAGAGAGTTTTTAGTAACTGGGGGTATCAGGAGAAACTAAGGTAGGAAAAGGATGTGTTTGAGTTGAGTTTTGATGGAAACTCAGCTTTTTAAGAGGTGGTGATGAGGAAGTGCATCCCATGATACTCCAGTATCTTGTATGAAGAAGAGTCATAGAAACATTTTAAGCTGGAGCATACGTAGAATATATGAAAGGCAGTAATGCTGAATTAGCCTGGAAAGGCATGTGGAAGCCTGGTTATGAAAGGCTTTAAATTTCAAACTGTGTAGTTTATATATGATCCCAGAGGTAATAAGGGGTCAGTTTTCTGAGCAATGAAATAATACGGTCAGGCCTGTGTTCAAGGAATATCGTTTTGGCATCTATGCAGAGAATGGATTAAAGAGAAGAGAAATAACAGAGGCAAATAACAGGATAAATTCTGACATAAGGTGGCCATGTTGGTAGAGGGAAAAATACGGATGTGAATTATGTTTTGGAAGTAGAATCAATAAAAGTTGACAACTGCTTAGATATATATAGGAAGAGAGACTGATGAATTAGGGGGTGATTCTGAGGTTATCAACCTGAGTTAAGAAAAAGAGAGTATGGTGCTCTTGGCAGAAACAGAGAAGTTTAAAAAAGGGGTGAGATATAGGGAATGATAAAGTAAAGGAGATTAAGAAAAAACAGTCAGATAAATAAGAAGAGAATTAATAGTGCTAGCAAAATTTAGAGAAGAGTCTCCAGGAGGAAAGGGTGATCAGTGGTCCAGAATAGCAGAAAGGTTTAGAAAAAGGGGAATTGACAAAAGGTCATTTCATTGTCATTTAAGAGATTATTGTCAACTTTGGAGAGAGCCATTTCAATTGGGTAATAAGGTTGGAAGCCAAACTGCAAAAGAGAAAAATAAGTGAGAGGAAAATTAGAGACAACGAGAACAGATACCATTTCCCCTCCTAAGGATTTGATTGAAAGAGAGTGGAGAGATATAGAATGATCACTTGAAAGGATGGTTTAGTCTAGGCTTGAGTATGAAAGCCTAGCAGGAGCCAATATATAGATAGAGATTAAACATCAGAGAGAGTGGAGAATGTTTGTGGCGATAATCTGACAGAGGATGTACAATTTTTGGTTCAGAGGAGATGTGGGTCTTGATGGGGAGAAGGGATACTGATTACAGACTAGAAGAAGAGATAAAAAGATAGAGCAGTGAAATGTATAGCGAAAAAAGTACAATAGAGGTAATTAGAAGAAGACTTGCGTTCCTTTGATGCTGTCACTGCCTTTCTGACAGTTTCCTCATCTGTTAAATGAGCAGGTTGAACTAGCTGATGTCTAGTCATGAATTCAAGCCTTCCGTGATTTTCCCAGGTTTGAGTCTCTTTCTTAATCCTCCCTCATGAGCTTTCCATCATTTCCTATAATGGTATTTGGACCAGAAATGCTCTCAGAAAACTGCCTCTCCCTTGAATGTGACATATATGCCTCAAGGAATGGCATCATGACAGGCGGGAAAAACAACTAACTTTGCCCAGTTAATTCCATCTCTTGCTGTGATGGTGTCTTGAGTGGATGTTAGCACTTCCTAAGCTCTCTTCTGATTTAGTCACCCGTTAGAATATTAACTTTGTGGTCAAAAACTAATTTTTAATTTGTCTTAATATCATGAATTCATAATATCACACTGACCTAGACCTCTGACCTAGGTCATAGACCGAGAGCTAAGGTCCACTTAGAGATCATCTGGTTCATCCTCATTAACTTTACAGAAAAGGAAACTGAGGCTCCAAGTTGCACAGGTGGTAAGCACAGAATGCAAACTTATGTTTAGTGATTCCAAAGTCAGCCCTCCAGGTTCATCATTCTTTCTATTATAGCCCTAGTGCAGAGCTTGGTACATGGTAGGTGTTTTAATAAATGCTTTGTAAAGTGCTTTAATAAATGTCATTGTAGTTTCAGCCATGTTTACCTGGATACGTCAACTCTTGGATCTAATTTATCCACATAAAAAGTATGAAAAAGATGGAACGTACCTCTTTTTATATAGTGCAATTTCAGCATAAATGAATCAATCACATTTATGAAGCATCTTCCATTTGTAGAAGCCATGATTCTGGGCTTTGTGGGAGCATCTAAGAAGCTTAAGGCAGGAATTTTGTTCCTTTGCAATCTCCAGTCTTTCTGGGGAGACAAGATATGCACCAGAAGCATAGCAAAGGCAGTACATCTTTCAGACCTCAACTGCACATTATATACTGTAAATGCCATATTCAGAATGAGAAAAAGTCATGAAAGTTGGAGTCAAATGAAGTGAGGCAATTTGCTGTTCTCCCTTTATTGGAGCTGCCCAAAACAGGGGTCAAAGTTAAGTTTGGGCTGGGGAGTGGAGGTCAGAGTCCTGACAAGATGCTCCCACGGGGCCACTGAGCTGCTATCTCACCTTGGGATCCTGGGGGGCTTGTGTTTTAGAAATGGAGAGCCCTGCAGAGAGAGTGCACCTGATCCAGCAGATTCTTGTCACCTTGCCTCGAGTGGTCATCGTGGTCATGAGATACCTCTTTGCTTTCCTCAACCAGTGAGTCCATTTTTCTTCCTCTCTCTCCTAAATGCTCCTGTTCCTCCTCATCAGAAGTGGAGTAACTCAGATGTTATTTGGCCCTGATCTTGAGAAAGAGGTTCTCGGACCCTGTCATGTTAATGGTTAAAGCTGCAGGGATCGTCTCTCTGAGATTTGTTTCTTGAGTTCTTAGAGAGTCACAAAATAGAAGGTGAGCATAGGAGCCCTCATAGCAAGATGTTGTGAGATGTGTGGAAAGCTGAGTGAGCCATCAGTGTTTCTGGGACTCAACCCTGATGAGACAGAAACTTGGGAGATCCAGGAGCCACCTGCTCAGGCTCTCATCACTGTGAGGAGGGGATGGGAATCAGCCCCTGGGGAAGATCCCCCCGAATATTAGAGATCCACACTGGAACAGGCCCACTGAGAAATTGGGAAGGGGCAAAGCCTTCTGTGTTCCCCAGCTCTGTGGGGGCCCTTTCTTCTTCTCATTGGAACCCTCTTCCTTTTTGTTCATTTTTTGTGTTCTATTATGCTAATTCTTTTGGGGTTCCTGTGAGGAGAAAGGAGGAATCCAGATGTCTTATCACTAACAATTCAGTGGAAATTAGTTTAATGTCTTTGTCTCTTCCCACCCCTACCTTGATACTTATGGCAGATGTGTGTCTATATAAAAATATGTATAGGGAAAAATGATCCAAAGGAATGAATCAATGATCATCATCATCTGACAGGGAAAGATACTGACTGGGAGAAGTTTTCCCAGAATCCCTCAAAACATACTATACATAAGACATCCACTTCACGTAATGATAATGACCATGGACACTTCTGCTGGAATTAGTGGGAGCCTGTATTTTCCTTCTGCCACTTTTCCTTTCCCTGTCTCTACCATGTCGTTGTAAGGAGGGCACAACCTTCAATGGCTTCCAAATTCCTCTGAGTGTGGGGGCTCATGGTTATTATCCCCATAAAGCCCAGTGTGCCCCATCAAAGAAGACATTACTCTCATCTTATCTCATGGGGGTTTCTGTTTCAGCCTGTCCCAGTACAGCGATGAGAACATGATGGATCCCTACAACTTGGCCATCTGCTTTGGACCAACCCTCATGCATATCCCAGATGGACAGGACCCCGTCTCGTGTCAGGCTCATGTCAATGAAGTCATCAAAACCATCATTGTCAATCACGAGGCCATATTCCCCAGCCACAGGGAACTGGAAGGGCCAGTGTATGAGAAGTGCATGGCTGGAGGGGAAGAATATTGGTAAGGTCCTAGTCAGTGGTACTCTGTCATTAGGGAGAAAAGCTCAGACCTGGCTGCTCCTGACCCATCTTCAGAAAAGTTGGAGAATGGTTGACCCCCATCTTCTATACACTAATCATTCATGTATTTTATTCTTACAAACTTTTTCTTCTTAAAAGTAAATAAATATTGGTTTTTTGGCTTTCTCATAAATGTTCCTTATCCAAGTCTTTCTCCATCTTTATGATTATAATGAGTTGAAGATTTGTCTTGGCAAGGAGACAGCCACCAAATTAAAGCTTTCAAACCCATTAGTCTTAGTGTAAGAAATGACCTCTCTAGTTTTCTTGGTCTGTTCTCCTTCAGATAGGTACCAAAAAAAATTATTCCCATTTTACAGACAAAGCAACTTAAGGTCCTAAGAAGTTAAATGACTGGCTAAACTTGGAAATTGGGCATCAGGTAATATATTGACTTGTCCAGGTTCTGAAATGCTCTCTAAGTCAATCAGTCAGCAAGCATTTGTTAAGCATTTATCATGTATTAAATATGGAGATGTAAAGAAAGGCAAAAATAGTTTCTATTTTCAAGGATTTTCTATTCTAACAGAGGAGACAACATACAAGACATAAGTAATCTAGCATATGATTCTATACTTTTATTCTTAGTCTAGATAGAGACCCATCATGCAAACCAATACAGTGAATATTTATTAAGTGACTACCATGTGCCAGACAGAAACAAAATAGATAAAACAAATAGATCCTGCCCTCAGGGAACTTACAGCCTACTGTGCCATATGCAGATTGGTAGAAATAACTATAGCTGTCTATCCTGGAGAAGACTTCAAAGAGGAGCTTTCATGTGGAAGAGCAATTAAACTTATTCTTTGTAAATTCAGAGAACAGAACTAATTCCAGTGGACATAGATTAGGAAGCAGATTTTTACTTAACATAAAGAATTTCATAATAGTTGGAGTTGTCTTGAAATGAAACGTGTTGCTTCTCTGGTAATGACTTCTCCATCAAGAGGTTCCAGAAGAACCTGGGTCACCTATTGGAGATGCAGTCAAAGGGTTAAATAGTTAAATTGAATTAATGTTTTCTGAGGTCCTTTCCAACTCTAGGATTCATTGGGAGTAGGCAAGTTATGTGTGTGGAGGATGGGAGAAGGGAAGATACTCATCTGAAACACGATCAGAGCTGGCGTCCAGCGAGACTGCCCATGAGTGGGGAGCATCCTGTTCCAGCCTCCTCTTCTTGTTTCATTGCAGTGATAGCCCACATAGCGAACCAGGGACAATTGATGAAGTTGACCATGACAATGGCACAGAGCCTCATACCAGTGATGATGGTAAGTCGGGGGTACATGGAGATGGGGAGCAGAAACCTGGGGGCCAAGGACCTAATGAGTAGAAACCATTCTTGGTTTGATTTTAGGTATCTATGTGTCTCATGACCTAAGCTGTTGAACCAGAAACACCTCTATGAATCTCTCTAGCCCAGTGGTCTCTAAACTTTTTTGATTATACTCTCCTATCAGTCAAATATCTTTTTGAGTATAATCCCATAATATATACATATATATTTATTCATGTATAAAATAGATACATATATCATTGTGTTCACATATTATATATTATAAGACATATATACAATATGGACATTTTAAAATTTGAGATAAAGATGAAATGGACAATATTTAAAAAATATTTTATCTACCTATAAAACTAATAAAATATTTATTCTGCTTACAAAACAAAACCCTGTGTATGTCCTGGGAAATAGGGAGGATTTGTAAATAATAATTGTTGGTCAATAATTATTCAATTTATTTGATTCCTGTAGCTAACCATAAAGTTGAGTTTCTTTTTTAGATTGCTTTTTAATTGTAAGACACCTAATACAACAAAGAAATAATAGATCCTGATAGTCAGTGAATATAACTTTTGAGCAGGAGTCTTGTTTCTCAGTATACAAATATTCCATAAACAATAAGCATACCATCTTTGATTTCACCTTAACAGGAAGTTTTTCTCAACTTTATGGATTAGTGGATGGGATTGTACCTTAATTTTCTAAGGCTCTTTGGATATTTTAGTTGTTTTTTCATATTGTGTGAAGAGAGCAAGAAAAATGATTTGGATGCATGCTAGAGTAGGAGAAGTAATGTAGAATAATGCTGGAAAGGTAAACTGAGATTAGATTGTGGACAGTTTTAGGGAATTTATATGCCATCGGGAACCATTAGAGTTTATTGAGTAGGAGTTGACATGGTTAGATCCTCACTTTGAATCACTAGGCAGCTAATTGGAGAATGGATTGGAATCTGGAAAGACTTGAAGCAAGGAGATCAATTAGAAGTTGGCCCATCAACAAATGTTTATGAAGTACCTACTGTGCCACTTTTGCAATAGTGCCCAAGTGATGAGAGCCTGAGCTAGAATGAAAATTGTGTCAGTCATGAGAAGGGGACAGATGTGAGAGGTTCTGTGGAGGCAGAGATGACCATTTGGGGCACTTGTTTAAACAGTAGGAGATGATGAGGTGGTAAGTCTGAATGACTAGAAGAACAGTTGGTGGTACTGGGGAAGTTTGGAAGAGGGATTGGTTTGGGAGAAAAGATGAGATAATGGAATTTGCAATGGCAGATACAGTCCATATATGCCTGCTTATCCTGGAAGACTCAAGGTGTCCCACCTAAAATGAAAAGGGGGAGTGAGACTCTGATGTCTAGGAGTGAAGAGACCTTTTTTCAAGGGGTATCTGCTTCAATCATAAGATAATCTGGGGGTCGGGAAGTGAGTATTCTGGGAACAAAGGGATTTTCCCAATGGTTTTTGTGTATCTACACTGCACATAATAGGTGTTTATATATATATATATATATATATATATATATATATATATATATATATATATGTATATATATATATATATATATATATATTATATATATATATACATATATGTATATATGTATACATATATACACACATATTATATATTTATAATATACATGTATATGTATGTAGATAGATAAATGGATAGGTAGATATATAGATAAATAGACAGATAGAGAGACAGATGGGTGGATTGAAAACTCCAGTTTCTTAGATACCTTTTACTCTGGATATCTTCCTGGGGAGCTTGCACTGGGAGATGGAATTGACCTCTCATTGCCTGCATTTACCCGATGATTTCAATTCCTGCATCTCATCTTCTCCTTTTCTTCTTGTTTTGATTAAAAAAAAAAGTCTTATCTCTGTGAAATTGAGTCTAGCTCATATTTGACACAGATGATGATGTCAGCTTCCCCCTGGAATCAGGTAACCTGTCATATTATCTTGCTTCTGGGTTCTTCCAATGGCCTTACTGCCTGAGAAGTGGGTGTTTACTATTGAACCAGGGACTGAGGACCTTGGTGAACAGAAGGGAAGAGAAGGAGCCAGCTTTAATTAAGCAGGCTGGATTGGTCCATGAAGGAGAAATGGTGCTATATTAGTGATCCGTTCCAATGCTCCCCTAACCCCACTGTCATTCCTTTTTGTTCTGTGAAGTCCCCTTGAAAGAAATTAAGCATCCACCCCCCCCCTTTTCCCTCAGAGATAGACTGTCACCTGCTTGGTGTTGCATGACACAGAGTTTTCATTGATTTCCTTTGAAGCCACAACAGAGCGATCTTTCTCCTGCCTGAATGGCCCTAATTATTGGGTCTTTAGAAAGATGGCACAAAGGAGATCTAATTTTGATTATTGACAATTTCAGACACCATCGAAAGGCATCTTTTTCCTTAAAATAGAATTATCCTGCTGACTTCCTTCTTTCAGCAAAGGGGACCTCCCTTTCCCCATCACCCAATCCTAAAACCTTGGAATCATCTTTGATTTATTTTCCATCTCCTCTACCAGAAAAAGGTATCTCCAGGTAGAAACTGTGACCTTGGATGATAAAATCTCGTCTGTAAGATGAAGGTGTTGGATTAGATTTAGATTATAAATTATTAGATTAGATGGCTCTGAGGTTTTTTTCTGCTGTAAAACCATAGCATGAATATATCACAAACCGGTAAATAAATATCCAGCAACCTATTTACCCATGAAGGTCTCGATGGGATCTCTGCCCTGGAGATAGGGAGTCAGGAGTCATCTACCCAGAGGTAATGCTTGAAGCTGCAATGTGTGAGATTTTAGGGGAGAGAATGTAGAGAGAAAAAGTCAAAGGCAGAATGTTTTTCAAGAGTGGGAGAAGGAAGAAGATCCAAACAAGAATAGCCCAAGAGGTAGAAGGAGAGCCAGGATAATATACTGGGAGCTCAGAAAGTGTGGAGGGAGACAAAGCAAGAGAGGGAGAGAAAGACAGAGACAGAGACAGAGACAGATAGATCAGCAGTATCACATGCTGCAGAATGAGGACCAGAAAAAGGCTCTTGGATTTGGTAATTCAGCAATTGTTAGTGATATCTGAGAGAGCAACGTTGATGTTGTGGAGGTGAGAGAATCCAGCTTGCAGAAAGCTGAGGAAGGACCCACTGGAGGGGAATGGAGGCAGGAAGAGCTGACTACTCTTTCTAAAAGTTTATCAATGAAAAAAAGACTAGAGATGGGCAGTTTTCAGCTACTTGCCATTCCCATGTCAGGTGTCACACATGTAACTATTCCTGTGCTTTTGAGCATCATTTCCTGATGCTTGGACTGCACCTCTTTGTTGTTATTGTTGGTTTTATTCTGCTCATCCTTCAAAGCCCAGCTTAAATCCTACCCCCTCCAAAAACCTTCTCTTGCCTTATTTATCTTTGTATAGATCTGCTCCAAGTGCCTAATTCCGAGCCCTTCTTGTACCTTTAACTGCTTCATAAATATTCTTTGAATCAAAGGATTCATCAAATAAATGAATGAGATAGTCCCTGACCTGAGGGACCTTACTGTCTTGTGTGTGTTCATGCACACATATCCAAATATAGATGAACATTTCATTGTTCAATTGTTTTTCGGTCGCGTCTGACTCTCGTTGACCCCATTTGGGGTTTTCTTGGCAGGGATACTGGAGTGGTTTGCGTTTCCTTCTCTAGTTCATTTTATAGATAAGGAAACAAAGGCAGACAGGGTAAGGGACTTGCCCAGAAGTGTCCAAGACCAGATTTGACCTCAGAAGATGAGTCAGGATTCCTCAGTCCAGGTTTGGCCCCCTGTGTACCATGGCACTCCCTAGCTGCCCCTGGAATTAGCATCCTTACAGGCAGCATGTTTTAGTGAAGAATATTGGAGTCAGGAAGACTGTGACTAAAGGGATTCCCCTTAATCTTTCTTTTGCCTCAGTTTCTTTAACTGTAAAATGGGGGCATAAGTGTTAATACCATCACTACGTCCCGGATGTGATAAACCATGCTGTAGAAATACGTTTGCTTTTATCATTACACTATAGTCACACATGCAGGTGCATTTGGACTCTCATTTTGCTCATCCCTGCCTTCCAGCTCTTCCCTCTGTTCACTCCATCCCAGACCTCACCCCGTATCCAGCCTAGCATCCGAGAGCCAAGGATGGCCAAAGGGGAAAAGCAGGGACCAGAGCCCCAAAGCTGCCTCCTTCCCCTTGTCACTGCGTCCCTCTAGGTAGAGAGAGAGCTATTTATCAATACAGATTTCCTGGTTCCAAGAAAACCCTTGGAGATAAAATGTTCTCCTGGAGGCCTGAAGCTGTGAGGGCCAGGACTGTGGCTTGCAGACCCACTTATTCTTCTGGCTCTTGTTGCTAGGCAGAAAGGTAGGTCACAGTCTCATTCTAGCGGGCTGCTGAGAACCAAATTCAAGGCGACAGCAGATGGAATGAAAGTAGACTCTGTATTTTAACGGAAATGTAATGGTTATTGAAAGATCTCGGTTAATTTGGCCCACTTAGCTGGGCTGTCACTCCATTATTTTATTTTATTTTTTTGCTTCACCAATTTCGGAAGATGATAGGAAAACATCTCTCAGAGATGCGGCCAGGCGAAACCCGATTAACTGTTTCATCGCTGCTTTCCCTTATCACCATCTCACTGATAGAGCATCAGACCCAGCTGTTCTGACAGCATCCTTGGTGAGCAAAGGTCAAACACTCCTCGTTCATCAGATTTATGAATTGTGCAAACTGGCAGCGACTTTGGAAATCATGTCCTGCTCCCTCCTGGTTTTATAGAAGAAACAAGGAGGGAGAAAGGATTTACCCTTGATCACAGAGTGAGTTAGTGCAAAAAGCTTAGTAGGTTGGGGGGAGAGTACAAATAATCAAAAGTCAATCAAGCATTTAATTAATATTTAAATTTACTTAACATTTGCATTTGATTAACTTCATATTTTATTGAATATTAAACCTAATTTTACATTTTTTGACATTTAAATTTAATTAAATAACAATTTTATCAAATATATATTAAGCACCTACAATATTTCAGACACAATGCTAGGCACTGGGGATACATAGAGCAAAAGAGAAGCCGTGCTTTCCCTCAGAGACATTATATTCTACTAGGGAGAAAAGAGAGAGATGTAAATAAATTGAAAATATATGCAAAATAAATACAGGGTAAGTGTGTGTTGGGAGAGATGAAGAAAGAGATATTAATGTCTTCAGAGATTAGGAAAGGTCTCATACAGGAAGGACTCTTTTATGGAAGCTCAGTTTTCCAGAGGTAGAAGTAAAGAAGGGATGGATTTTAGGCATGAGAGACAACTTCTGCAAAGGCTCAGAGATAGGAGAGGATAATAGTTGGATTTTCCTTCTGTTTCATTCTTTGCTCACTAAATGTAGTCATCAAAAACAACACCAAACAGAGAATTGTTCATGGAAATGGGAAAAGAAAATAGATGAAGTCTTGAAAGAATTTGGGAAGAACCAAGCATCCAGTTCCTGTCCTCAAGGAGCTCTTAGTCTAGGAGAGACCCCTCTCTTCTTCTGGTGTAGACTGTAGACCTGAACAGGTCCCTGAAAGACAAGCAGAGTTTGAACAAGTGGAGAGCAGGAGAAAAAGGGCCTTCTAGGCTGGGAACACTTAAATGAAATAGGAATACACAGGGAATGTTGAGGAGATTGTGAGAGAGGTTATGTGGAGTTTTGTGAGAGATAAGGCTGAGAATTTAGGATCGTAGGTCTGGATTTGGAATGGTCCATAGTTTGGTCTAGTGCCCTTATTTTACAAATGAGGAAACTGAGACCTAAGGAGGTTAAGTGACAAAATGGGTGGGCTTTGAATACCACGTTAAGGAGTTCAAATAGTATCCTATGGGCAGTGGGAAGCTTGTATGTCTCAAGAGAATAAGAAGAAGATATTAACTGACTGGGTGAAAATCTCTGTAAACAAAGAGATGTCAAGCAGTGAAAACATGGCAACTCAAGCTGAAAAGATGCAAATGGTCGTGGATGTATTCCCTGTTCCTGCAGGTCTTTGTAAGGTTCTCTCTTCAATATCAAGCTGTGATTTCCTCCCTGGTGCTTCCTGCTGAGCTCTGTTTAGAATCAGTCCATAGATTGCCTGTCCCTTTCCTGAAAGGCTGACATTTTGCTAATTGATATGCAGACTTAATTTGCATATGAGTGCTCCTAATGGCGGGTTGTACACAATTAACACAAAGAATCCATTGCTCCTTCTTTGGTTAATCTGTTCTTTTGAGGTTGGTTTTCCCCATCAGTCATGATCAAATAATAAAATGGTAGATTCTCTGTTTCCTCATTTGTAAAATGGGGTAAAGACAGTCTAACAGTGGCTAGATGGCTTATCTTGGAGAAAGGACTGCATGAGTTAATGAAACCCAACCTCTGATTTGTACTGGCTGTGGGACCCTAAGCTAATCCCTTAACCACTTGGTGTCCAGGTCACACTCTAGGACTAAATATTGCCTAAATAGATGCCATCTGCCTTGGTCCGAGGAGTTTCCTCTTCAAGTTGTATCCACACCAATGTAATTACAGCTTACAAAAAAATGCAGTTAAAATATTTGTACAATAACCTTATAAAATTATTGTGAGGAATATACTTAGTAAATCATGGAGGGCTATAAAATATGAGTTATTGTTTGAATCGTGGAATATAAGAGATGAATTATAGCATCACCAGTTCCTTATTGATTACTCAAATAGGTTAGGAAACTGAGAAATAGAGTTTAGTGACTTAACAGGAGCTTGGATTTGAATTCAATCTTTCTAATAGCAAATTCAAGGCTTATTCCTCTACATTGGGGATCAAGGTTCCTGAACTCAATGCAGACCTGTGTGTGTGTGTGTGTGTGTGTATGTATGTGTGTGTATTTTGATTTGTATTTCAATGTCATTGGTTTCTTTTTATAACTCCATCTATTTTTTATGCATTTAGAAGCATTATTCTGAAAAAGGATCCGTAGGCTTCATCAGACTGACAGAAGTGTTCAGTCACACAGAAAAGTGAAGACCTGCTTTAGAGTGTGGCCCTGTATTCAAATCCTCCTCTGGCTATATTACTTGTTTAAGTAAATGAATTGAACAAGTCGATTAACTCTTTGATCTTCAGCTTCCTTCTTTGTAAAATGAGAGGGTTTGACTAGATGATTTCAAATCAATTACATTTGAGATTACCTAATCCAACACCCCTCATTTTGCAAATGAAGAAATTAAAGGCTCAGACAAAGAGATTATTAGCCCAAAGTTTCACAGACAGGAAGTTGCAGAGTTGGTATATGATGTCCAGTTTAGAAATAGTCTTCTCTATACTTAAAAATATTTGAATTATCTGAAAATGGATAATCCTATGTTTCCTCTCAAAAAATATTACAAACTTAGATGCCAACAAAAGCAATCATATTTAAAATAGATAAAAGAACAGATAACATTTTACCCCAAACTCTTAACTTTTAACAAGGCAGATGTGAATGATGAATTGACTATGATTTGAATTCTAGGTGGTACAATATGGGCAAGTTAAATGACTTACCCAGTTCATCAAAGATTCTCAAACTTTTTGATACTGCTTTGTATTCTTAAAAATCATGGAGGACTCTCCTCAAGAGCTTTTGTTTTGGGTTATATCTATTGATATTTACCATATTTGAAATTAAAACATAATAAATTAGAGGTAACCACAGATTGAATCTACTCCCTGCCTCTCCCCTTACCGTACTAATATTTTTTTTAGCATAGAGCCCTAACAGAAAAATCATTTAACTGAAAGTTATTAGTTTTATGAGTTACTGAATATTTCTATCACTGTTCAGCCATATCTGATTCTTCTTGACTTTATTTGGGGTTTTCTTGGCAAAGATACTAGAGTGATTTGTCATTTCCTTTTCCAGCTCATTTTACAGATGAGGAAATTGAGGCAAATAGGGTTAAGTGACTTGCCAAGGGTCACACAGCTAATAAGTGTCTGAGGCCAGATTTGAACTCAGGAAGATTCAGGAAGTATTCTTGATTCCAAACCCAGTACTCTATTCACTGCACCATTTAGTTGCCCATAAAATCTCCCTGTTGGAAAATCGAAACTCAGTCTCCTGTATGACAGGCTATACTAACAAATATTACCGTGCCATTCTCCAAAATGTTTGCAGGATTATTTTTTATCAGCCAGAATATTTGATTAGCCAGAAGTCCCCAGCCATGCTGACTGGTAGGGAGCTTGCTGCAATGACAACGCCCCGGCTTTATATCATGCTTTTCCTCTAACAAGCTCCCATCTATTTCTAAAGCACTTATTCTCATTCTTGTCACAGTGCTACTAGGAAGTAGGTCAACTGAAATATTGAGATCTGTTAGGCAGCATTGCACGTGCATGCACTTAGGGAGCTTTGAGAAAGATGGTCTTAGGGTGAGAGTAGAGAGCCTTTTTTTATGGTGAGATCACTGATTCAATAGACAAAGAAAATAATCTAGAACCACACCCATCTTTTATTAAAAAAAAGATTTTAAAATTTGCAGAGAGAGGGGAACATGAAGCATTGAGCACATCTTCTATTTAAGTTAAGAAGAGGAAACATAAAAAATTATTTGAGAAATGTAAAAAAACCTAAAGAATATGTCATTTCTACATTATAATCAGTTAAAAGATAGAGAAGAGAGATGATAGACAAGCTCATGGGAGGAGGGAGAGAGAGAGAAGGAGATTGAGAGAGAGAGAAAGAGAAAGAGATAGAGAGAGACAGAAAGAGAGAGAGAGAAAAAAAGAGAGAGAGAATGAGAGAGAGAGAGAAAGAGAGAGAGACAGACAGAGACAGAGAGAGAGGAAGAAGAGAGAGAGAGACAGAGAGACAATGAGAGAGACAGAGAGACAGAGAGAGAGAGAGAGAGAGAGAGAGAGAGAGAGAAGGAGGAAGGGAGAGAGAGAGAAGGAGGGAGGGAGAGAGAGAAAGAGAAGGAGGGAGGGAGAGAGAAGGAGCGGGGAAGAGAGAGAGAGACAGAGGGGGGAGGAAGAGAGAAGAAGAGAAAGGAAAGAGAGAGAAAGAGAGAGACAGAGGGAAGGAGGGAGGGAGAGAGAAAAGGAGAAGGAAAGAGAGAGATACAGAGAAAATAAGAGAATTTGAGAGAAAGACAGAGAGGGAGGGAAAGAGGAAGATGAGGGAGGGAGAGAAGGAAAGAGAGGAAAGAAGAGAAGGGAGGAAGGGAGAAAGAAAACAGCATGGACACAGAAAGGCTTAGGTTCTGACAGAGCTGAGTCACATTCTGCTTGAGTTATAGGAAGAAAAATAAATTCTTTCCTGTCCTCCTGCGTTTGACATACTAAGTGACCTTGCACAAGTGAAGTCTTGCTTTTGTCCTCTGTGAAAGAGGAAGCTCTGACTATGGTGACTAAGTCGGGTCCAGCTATGAACCCCTGACTTTCAGAGCACATCTCAGCCCCCCAGCCCCTCACTTTCTTTGTCCTCCAGAGTCCACTCTGAGGGAGAGCCGCCCAGAGTAAATTATTCTCTGAGTGAGAACATCTGTGGCCCAAAACAGTATCACCTCCATGGTTCAAAGAAATCCAGCTAAGGGCTACATTTGGAGCAGGTCATGGATTCTCCATCTTCCTTACAGGACTGAAGTAGCACACAGACCTCTTCTGAAGACTGATTAGTCCAATCCCTTTCCTTAACAGATGAGAAAACAGAACGTAGGAGAACAGAACGTTGACTTGCCTAAGGTCCTGCAGACAACAAGCCACTGAGACAGAATTTGAAACCAAGTCCTCTGACTTCGGTGTCAGTAATAATCTCACTGTACCATAGTGTTGACTAAGAGGCCTCCTGTTCCAGTGTCTGCTGGTTAGCAAAAGGGCTTTCTCTTATCAGACCCTCAAGGTCAGCCCCATCAAAAACATCCCAAAACTAGACCAATTCATTGCCTTTTGAGTGCTACTAATTTCCAGACACACATACAGCTAAGTGGCACACTGAGAAAACACTTAAATCAGAAAGACCTGTGTTCAAATCCTGCCTTATAAACTAATTAGCTGTGTGACAACCTTCCTCCCTTCCCTGAAAGACACTTAACTGCTGTCTGCCTTAGTTTCCTCGCCTTTTAAAAATGAGGAAAATTGGATTCAGTGGTATCTTCAGTTCTAAATCTCTATAGTAGGAGATTGTGGAGAATAACAGAATAACTAAAGGAGGGCAACTGAATGACCAGCAACCATTTCTTTTTATTTTCAAAATATATGCAAAGATAGTTTTCAACATTCTCCCTTGCAAAACCTTGTGTTCCAAATTTTTCTCTCTCTCTTCTTCCCCTCCCCTAGACAGCAAATAATCCAAATATAGTTTAAACATGTGCAATTCGTCTGTACATAGTTCCTAATTTAGCATGCTGCATAAGAAAAATCAGATAAAAAGGGAAAAAATGAGAAAGAAAATAAAAAGCAAGCAAACAACAAAAAAATGAAAATACTATGTTGTGATCCATACTCAGTCACCATAGTCCTATGGATGCAGATGGCTCTCTGCAACATGTCAGTTGGAATTGGCTTGAATCATCTCATTGTTGAAAAGAGCCACATCATCAAAATTGATCATTGTATAATCTTGCTGTTGCTGTGTACAATGATCTCCTGGTTCTGCTCACTTCACTTAGATCAGTTCATCTAAGTCTCTCCGGGTCTCTGAAATGATCCTGCTGATCATTTCTTATAGAACAATAATATTCCATAACATTCATACACTATAATTTATTCAGCCATTCTCCACCTGATAGGCATCCACTCAGTTTTCAGTTTCCTGCCACAAAAAAGAGCTGCCACAAATATTTTTGCACATGTGGATCCTTTTCCCTTTTTTTAATGATCTTCTTGGTATACAGATCCAGTAGAAATGCTGCTGGATCAGAGTACACACAGTATGATATACTTTTGGGCATAGTTCCAAATTTCTCTCCAGTATAGTTGAATAAGTTCACAACTCCACTAACAATGTGTTAGTGTCCCAGTTTTCTCACATCTCCTCCAACATTTATCATTATCTTTTTCTGTCATCTTAGCCAATTTGAGAGGTATAAAATAGTTCTTCAGAGTTGTCTTAACTTTCTCCAATCAGTAGCGATTTAGAGCATCTTTTCATATAACTAGAAATGGCCTTAATTTCTTTATTGAAAAACTGTCTGTTCATATCATTTGACCATTTATCAATAGAAGAATAGCTTGCATTCTTATAAATTTGAGTCAATTGTCTATATATTTTAGAAATGAAGCCTTTATCAGAGCCCTTGAATATAAAAAAAAATTTCCCCAGTTTTCTGCTTCCCTTCTAATCTTGGATGCATTGGTTTTGTTTGTATTAAAATTTTTAATTTCATAAATCAAAATTATCCATTTTGCATTTCATAATGTACTCTAGTTCTTCTTTGGCTATAAATTCCTTGCTTCTTCCTAGATCTGAAAGACAGAGTATCCCTTGTTCTCCCAATTTTCTTATAGCATCATGCTTTGTGTCTAAATCATGTACTTATTTCGACCTTATCTTGCTTGGTATAGGGTGTTAGGTATTGGTCAATATCTTTTTCCTGCCATACTATTTTTTAAATTTTCTCAGCAATTTTTAAAAATAGTGAGTTCTTAGCCCAGAAACTGGAATCTTTGAGTTTATTAAACACTAGATTACTATAGTCATTGACTATTGTGTCTTATGAATTTAATTTATTCCATTGATTGACTACTCTCTTTTTTAGTCAGTACAAAATGGTTTTGATGACTGCTGATTTGTAACATAGTTTTAAGTCTGGATACAGCTAGGCTACTTTCATTTTCATTTTTTTCATTAATTCTCTTGAAATTCTTAACCTTTTGTTTTTCCAGATAAATTTTGTTACTATTTTTTCTAGCTTTATAAAGTAGAGCTTTCTTGGCAGTTTGATTGGTATGGCACTGAATAAGTAAATTAATTCAGGTAGAATTGTCATATTTATTATATTAGCTCAGCCTACCCATGATCATTTGATATTCTTCCAATTGTTTAGATCTAACTATTTGTATAGAAAGTGTTTTATAATTGTGTTCATACAATTCTTGGCTTTGTCTTGGCAGGTAGTCTCCCAAATATTTTATATTATCTAGTTATTTTAAATGAATTTCTCTTTCTATCTTTTGCTACTGGACTTTCTTGGTAACATATAGGTAACATATGATGATGATTTATGTGGATTTGTTTTGTAACCTGCAACTTGGCTAAAGTTGTTAATTATTTCTAGTAGATTTTTAGTTCAGGATTCTCTTCAGGATTCTCTAAGTATACCATCATGTCATCTGCAAAGAGTGATAATTTTATTTCCTCATTACCTACTCTAATTCCTTAAATTTCTTTTTCTTCTCTTATTGCTAAAGCTAACATTTCTAACACAATATTGAATAGCAATAGTGGTAGTGGGCAACCTTGTTTCACCCCTGATCTTACTGGGAATGCCTCTAGTATATCCCTGTTCCGTAAAATGCTTCTAGCAACCATTTCTTAAGTGCTTACTGTATCTGCAACTTTGGAATTACCAAGACAAATATGAAATTGCTTCTTTACATGTACATATTTAAATTTATGATATGATAATATTATAGGAAAAGGCCTAGCATTTATAGGCAAAGTGGGACTGGGGAAGATTCAGGAAGAAGCTTCCTGTAGAAGGCAAGGCTTGAGCTACATTTTGAAGGAAAGAAGGAATTCTAAGGGAAATGGGGAAGTGAATATACTCCAGGATCAAGAGGTGGACAGTGCAAAGGAGAGTGAAAGATATGTCAGGAGTGAGGAAAAACAAAGAAAGCTGACTGGTCCCAGCTGCATAGATTGGGGGAAAGCTAGTAATATGGTTCAAGACTGGGAGTCAGGCTGTAAATAGCTATATAAATGAAATGGAACTGCTGTAATCTGATCCTAAATGCCATAAGGAACCAATGGATTTCATTGAGGTGGGGAGTGACACAGTTGGTCCTGTGCTTTAGGAAAATCATTGTTTGTGGAGGTTGTATTGAAGAGAAATCTTTTTTTGTGGTCCAGATATGCTTTTTTGGTGCAACCCCCCCCCCCAGATATTTAGTAATGTAAGTAAGCTTTGCCAACCTGTGACCAGCAACTGCCTTTCAATTTAAGTTAATTATAATTAACTTTAATTAAATACAAAAGCACACAATCGGAGGGTGCAGATTTGAACCTAGCATCCCTTGGCTGAAAGGGCCATAGCTTTTTTAAAATTAAAAAAAAATTTTTTTTGAGGAGGAAGGCTTGAGATAGAATTATTTAAAAGGGTATGATCTGATGATTATTTTATAGATTGAGGGAGTATGAGTTACCTGTCCAGTGCTTATCCGAGAGGAGACCAGAAAGCTGTCTTATTCCTAATTCAGGGTGTTCTGTCTGCTGTCTCTTAAGAAGCTGGAGTCCACAATTCCACCCCTCCCTAAGCCATAGATGACTTTCTTTCCCATGCTTGCTGTTTCTTGTCCTTTGCAGAAGTGGAACAGATCGAAGCGATCGCCAAGTTTGACTATGTGGGACGATCCCCCCGAGAGCTGTCCTTTAAGAAGGGAGCCTCACTGCTCCTGTACCACCGAGCCTCAGAAGACTGGTGGGAAGGCCGGCACAATGGAGTGGATGGACTGATTCCCCATCAGTACATCGTTGTACAAGATATGTGAGTAGGCGCGGGGACCGCTTGTCCTGTCCTGTCCTAGTGCATAGGAGATGGCCGGCCGTCATCCTTTCATCCTTAACTTGTACAAGTCCCGTTCTTGCTGGGATGTCTGAGTTCTTGATCTTCATGATTCCATTCCCCACTTTACCCCTGAGTGAGTTAGAATATTACCTACTTCCAAGAACTGGTGGCTCTCCAAGATATACTTCACAAGTATGCAGAAACCTTTTGGCTCTGGGAGACAAAATGATTAGTGTCCTTGGCCCCATACTTGGGCCCAGCCTTAACTCTACTCAACGTTTCGGGCTCTAGATTTATATTGTCAGTCACATGCATGGAAGGTTCACATTGGCTGTCTTCTTGGAGCTGGACAGAGTTGTCCCTTTTTATCTTGCCACCTAGCATCCTATAAATAATACACCCTTAAAGCTCTTTTCATTTGAGCCTTTCACATAGACATGTCAGGCATTTAATGCTTATTTGTTGTAATTTAAAGAAGGACAAAAATCTTATCTTCCCTGCACAGCCATAGGTCATTCATGCTCCCAGTGTTTACTGTTGGGAATCTGGGGGACCCTGTCCAAATGTAAATATAATCTTGGAGAAGGGCCATATCAAGCCATTATTTACCATTAATGCCTTAAATAAAATTAATTTCCCAATCTCCTTCCCTGTAAGGTTTGAAAGGACAAGACCCAGAACAGGTAAGTCTTGATGGAGGTAGTGAATGGTCTCAAGTACAGGTGCCCTGTAATTGTATCTTCTGGGTAGCCAGTGAGCACTATGAGGATATCAGATACTTGGGAGTAGGGGAGATACTGAAAAAGGGATATTGTTGAAAGGACATGGGAGGAACATTGAAACCATACTTTGCCTCCTACATAGTTCGATTAATGAAATTCAGTAGGTACTTATTAAATAATAATAAGTAATGACAGTTAAAATAATAATAATACCTTGCATCATATAGTTTTAAAACTATTAACTTTTATAAAAAAGTTTATAAAATGTATTTCAAATATTAATCTTATTTTTTCCTTACAACAACCCTGGGAAGTAAGTGCTATTATTATCCTTATTTCATAGATAAAATAAGTCAAATGGAAATTAAATGATTTTCCCATGGCCATAGAGCTAAGTATTGTCTGATTACATTTAAGTGCTCCAAGGCAGGTTTTGAACTAATATCTTCCTGACTACAGGTCTTAAACTCTCTCCACTATGCCAGCATTTAAGGTATGACATTAGGCACTGGAGCAGGTTCTAAATAAATAATTTAGATTTTTGGGAGGTCTAGGTGAAAGAGGAGATTCTTTGCCTAAATTAGCCTTAATCACTGAATGAGTGTGGCCTCAGTCAAACTGAGACCCGTTGAAGGTCAGGGTCTCCCACTGTTTCTGGGGCCATCCCAAGTGGTCCCGGGCTGTACCTGGCCACTGGACCCAGATGGCTCTGCAGGGGAAAGTGAGGCAGGCGACCTTGCCCAGCTCTCTCTCTCTCACTTCAATCCAACAAATTTGCATGTCATGGCATCTCCTCCCTGACGTCGTGGTCCTCTAAGAGAATGAAGGACAAGTAGCAACAATAACAAGGTACCAGAGACATAAAGATGAAAAATGCTATAGTCCTTGACAGAAAGGCGTTTATAATCTAATGCAAGGGTCCTAAGAAATAAGTATGTAAATGAGTACAGTACAAGGACAGACAGAGGCACTTTGCCTTTAAAGGTTCACTCAGTCCTGTCCTCTGTCTCCCTTGCCATAGCTCCTTGAGCTTGCTGGGGTCTGGCTTTTCAGGGTATGAGGAAGAAAAGGATCAAGTATGGCCGAACAAAAAACCAGTGGAGTTCTTTAATTCAAAAGGAAACTGCTAAAGGTCCTGTTAATGGCCAAGCAAAGGATGAGAGGGCAGTAGACACTTGGACTGTGGGTCAGAATGAGAACAGAATTCCCCTCAGGTGGGCGAGCAAGCTCTGGATAAGTGGGATTCTTGCTGCATCTACATCCGCTGTCCATTGCCATTGGGAAGCAGCTCCTCTCCTTGACTCGTGTCCACTGGTCTTCCCAGGGACGATGCGTTCTCGGACAGCCTGAGCCAGAAGGCCGACTCCGAAGCCAGCAGCGGGCCCCTGTTGGATGACAAGGCGTCTTCCAAGAACGACCTCCAGTCCCCCACAGAGCACATCCCCGACTACGGATTTGGGGGCGCGATGGGCCGGTAGGGACGGACTCTTGTTTTGTTATATCTCGTGACTTCTTGCGCTTGAGGGAGGGAAGAGTTAGCAGGTGAGCACAAGTTCGGTGCTGGGCAAAGCTAGATTGTATGGGCACAGGTGGGGTTAGCTAAAGTTGGCGCAGGGTACGCCTGGGCTAAAAATAATGGGGTGGGGAGTGGGGAGGAGGAAGGAGTTAAACAAGCTGGCAACCTGGGACCTGGAGTCAAATCTCCATCATACACACCTCCTTCTTCTGTGTCTTCTTCCCCCTCTCTTTCTTACTCCCATCTCTGTCTCTCTCCTTCCTCTTCTCCTCTTTCTCCTCTTCCTCCTCCTCTTCTTCCTCCTTTTACTCCTCCTCCTCCTTCTCCCTTTCCTTCTTCTTCTTCTTCTCCCTTTCCTTTTCCTTCTTCTCCCTCTCCTCCTCCTCCTTCTCCTCTTCCTTCTTCTTCATCTTCCCCCTCTCTTTCTCTTTCTTCTCCCCTTCTCCTTCTTCTTCTCCCTCTCCTCCTCCTTCTTCTTCTCCTCTTCCTTCTTCTCTTCTCCTCCTCTTCTTTCTCCTCTTCTCCTCCTCTTTCTTCTTCTCCTCCTCTTTCTCTTCCTGCTCCTTTTTCTTCTCCTCCTTTCCCCCTCCTCCCACTTTTCTTCTCTTTTTCTCTTCTTTTTTTCCCCATTTCTCTCTTCCTGACTCTTTTTCCTTCCTATTTCCTTTCTCTTTCCTTCTTCTTTTCTTTCCTCAACCTATCTTTCTTCTCTGCCTGTGCCTCAGGCCTGCTTGGGGACACCCACAGGCATTGCTTAGCTTTAGCTAATGACCCCAAGGACTAAAGAATCCCTGACCATACCTAACACTCCGTTCCTTTTTACACAGCCTTCTATCTTAAAACACTTCAATCGTATCCCTCTCCCCTTCCATCCTGCCTTCCCTGCCTAAACAGCTTCTTCAAAGTCTTTTTGTGACCTTTATAGAATGCAATAACTTACATTTGCAGAATGTTTTCACATCCATTATCCAATCTGATACTCACAAGGCATGAGGCAAACAAGGATTTTCACCTCCTCTGGTGATTTGCTAAGGATCACACAACAGATCGATAATATGCCCCAAGTCCTCCAGTACTAAACCCAGTGACTTTTCTACCATAACATATTATAGTCCAATATGTAACTGAAACATAATGCAGAATTCCCAAAATGCTTCTTAGGCAGTTGCCTTTGTATCTATCTCTGTACCAAAATCATAGACAGTCCTCCCTATGGTATTTGTGCCTCCTGGCCAATGGAGAGGGTTCTCCATGAACACAGCTCAGGGACCTTGACACAATATCCAGTTTATATGGACATCCTGTTCCCTGACAAGAGCCTAGTACATAAACAGCCATTTGTCCCAGATGAATGATACTTCTCGTTTTGTCTCTGGGTACTTTCTTGGGGGACAAGGAGCTAGCAAAAATATCCTACTGGAGAATATGTTTTTGGTCCTTTCAGATTTCACTGATTCAGATTCCTTGGAGAAAGCTGCATTTATATCCGTATTTATTCCAAAGTCACAATTACAGGGCACTTTTTATAGAGATGTAGCTTTGATTATTTAAAGCATGTGTTGTAACTCTCGCTGCCAACAAAGCATCAGCAATTTGAGGTCCTGCTGGTACTGCTTTAATGACTGGGGGAAATATTATTAGCCCATTAATTGTCTGCAGATTGCTAACTAAATTTTTGAAAACAGATTGTTCTTGGAAGTAGGTTAAACATTCCCCTTTTTATAAAACAAACACCAGTATTTGTCCACTTAGGAAACTCTTCCTCCCTTTTGTTTTTTTTACAAATAATACATAGAAAAACTAGGCTGATACTAAAATTATGAAAAATTGAACATCAAGAAAGTTTGAGGTAATGAGGTTTTATCATGCTCACTTTTAAAGCTCATGTAAACTTCCCATGGGTTAGCTGAGATATTTGAAAGTTGTCTCCCCATGACCCCCTGCCCCATGGCTCCTTTGCAGAGTACGGTTGAGATCAGATGGGGCTGCCATCCCCCGTCGCCGGAGTGGGGGTGACACACACAGCCCACCTCGGGGCCTGGGTCCAGGGATAGACACCCCACCTCGAGCAGCTGCCTGCCCCAGCAGCCCCCACAAAATCCCCCTCAACCGAGGCAGGATCGAGAGCCCAGAGAAGCGGCGGATGGCAACATTTGGAAGTGCTGGAAGCATCAACTACCCGGACAAGAAGGCCCTTTCCGATGGGCACCCACTGAGGTCGACCTGCGGCTCCACACGGCACAGCAGCCTCGGAGACCACAAATCTTTGGAGGCTGAAGCCCTGGCAGAAGTAAGGAGATAGCAGCAGATCCCCCTAAAAGGGCAGCAGGGGTGGGAACAAATAGAGACCCTTGGCCAGAGCCCCTTTGCCCCCTCATCTAGGATAAGATTTGGTTGCTTTTAGCCCACCAGTCACAAATGTGGCTTCCCTTATTTTTATTCAGTGACCTTGAGTTAAGGCATTGATGATTTCTATTTTAAAATATAAAATGGTTCTCTGCCAAGGGTAACCAGTGGAGTCCTTATCAACTATTGACATTGTAGTTCTTGCTGATAATAATAATAATTAATAATAATATCTGGCATTTATATAGCACTTAAAGGCTTGTAAAATCCTTTATATATGCTATTAGATATCACAATAACTCTGGGAGGTATATACAATTTTTATCCATATTTTATAGATGAGAAAATTGAAGCTGAGAGAAGTACAGTGTTCAGGGTCAAACAACTAATAAGTATCTGAGGCAGGATATGAACTCTAATTTTCCTGACTCCACACCCAGAGTTCTCCTACTACACTACCAGCTAACTAGACTAATTATTAGTTTATCATTTGTTTGTGGACAGATACATTTAAAAATAAATATTCATAAAGATTAGTGTGAATTACTAGTATTTCTCTTGGGGAATCAATCAACAAGTATTTCATTAAATACCTGTGTGCCAGGAACTATAAAAAAGTAAATACAAAAATGAAATTTTGGATATCTTTGGAGGGTTTACATTCTGTTAGAAGAGATAAAACATATACATGTGTAAGTGTATTTATAAAATACATAGAAAATCATACAAGATTATTTTAAGGGAAAGCATTCATATCTGAGTAGAAAAATAGAAACTTTATTTGAGTTTTGAAGATTTATCAGAAGCCAGGGCATCTAAAAGGCTGAGGTGAGGAAGAGTGAGTCCATTCCGGACACAAAGAGTATAGCCTATTGGGAGATGGAGTGTGGGATGGGAAGAACATTCAGTATATTCCTCCCATACCACACTCCATCTTTAGTGTGTCACTGTTTACTGGCCATTCTTTGCCATAAGCCTGCCAAGTAGAATTTTTTCAAGAATTTTTCCCCCTTTTTATGGCTCGGGGAAACTGAAATTGAAAGGTGAGGTAACATGCACATATGAGGTGACACTAATGGGAAGTAAAAGAACCAGAAATGAAGCTCAAATCCAGCCTTCTTGAAATATATCTTATTTTTTCCCCTACTTTAAGAAAGAAAAAGTGGTTTAATAGTAGAGCACTGGACCTAGTATCAGAAAGGCCTGGATTTGAGTCATGCTTTTGATATTTTATGCAATCATGGGCAAGTCACTTAGTGTCCCCACAAAACTCTTCAAGACTAAGTAATCTAGTAACTGATATGTATGAATGTATTGGTGTATCAGTGGAAGGAGTCCCCATATTGGAAATTCCTCACACTAGAAAAAAAATAATAGATCTGTCCCAAAACAAGCAAATAGATGGTGATCCCTTTCTCACAGGTCATATGGGACTCAGAGAAGATAGTATGCTTTTCAAACTTTAAAGTGCTATAGAAATTTTAGTTATTATTAGAAACTCAAAGAATTTCATAGACCTGTAGAAAGTTAGAGCTGAGCAAGACTTTCAAGATTTTCACCTAATTCTCTCATTCTACAAATGAGAAAACTGAGGCTACAAGAGAGTTTGTCAGTTGCCCGAGTTCCCACCATCAGTTGGTGGCAGAGTATATACTTGAAACCATAGCTTGACTCAATAATCTATCCATAGATTATCTATGTGAGCATTGTTGTAATTGGGTACTCTGTTGTCTAGGGAACTATTAGCTTTATCCTGTAACGAGAAAGAAAAGAAATTCAAGTTCCAATTTGATTCCTCTCTGAATTATGGAGGAAATGGAAAGCATAAGCCTAGGAGGCAAAATCTACCCCCTTTCCCAAATAGACACATTTTTGGTGACCTGGGGAACTGGGAAGGAATTGGGAGGTGAGGGTGGCAATATGGACATTTCTCAATGAGTGTGTAATTGTGAAGGGCAGCCAAGACATGAAGAGTCTAGAATAACAGATGATTTCTCCCTACTGAAAAAAATAATAAACCCTACCATTGACTTGGCTTTGGAATAGGCATTTACATTTTTATTTGACTGTAGTAACCATAGCTGGTATTCTGAGAACTTGGAACACTTCAAACTAAATAACGAAGCCTTGATGTAGAATCTTGCTGTAGGATCTGGAGAGCTGTTGGCTTACCCATCTACTTTATTCCTCTCCCCACCTCCTCCTCATTCTGGGAAAAGACAGCATCACCCTCAGACCAATGCATGGCACAAGCTTCAGCCAAGCTGCTCTTTCTCTTAAGCTTTCTGTCTTTCTGGCTCATATCTTCCTTGGGGGAGAGTGAGGGAGGTAATGAAATGTTTTTTGTTTTGTTTTTTAAGTTTTATATTTCAGTCAGCCTACTGGCCTAGAATAAGAAAAGGAAGCAGTGGTGTCAACATATGAATTAATTAAATAGAGTGCATAATGAGCTCAAGAAAATGTTGAAAGCCAGATTTATCACAGATTAACTGAAAATTGGATAGGACTGTGGCTGTCCTAGATGGCCATCTCCTGAGTCAGTCAACAAATATTCCAGTCACTGTGTTAGGGAATCAGGGATGCACAGAAAGGCAAAGGAAGTCCCTGCCCTCGAGGAACTTATAATTTGATGGTGGAAACAATTTTGCAATACATACATATAATACAGATTTGTGTGTAGGGGGTATAGAATAGATCGAAAAAAATCAGTAGAAGGAATGGTCTAGAATTAAGCGAGGGCTTCTTGTAGAAGATAAGATTTTATTTGAGATTTGAAGGAAATCAAGGCAGCCAGAAAGTGAGAATAAGGAGAGAGAGAATTCCATGCACGGGGGACAGCTGATGAAAATGCCAGAAGCCAAGAGATGGAGGATCTTGTTCTTGGAACAGAAAAGAGGCCATTGTCACTGTATTGAAGAGTACATGGTGGAGAGTAATGGATATGAAGACCAGAAAGGTAGGAATGGGTCAGTTTATGAAGGGCTTTAAACATCAAATCAAGGATCTTATTTGATCCTAAAGGCAATAGAGAACCACTGGAGTTTACTGAATAGGGTGCAGGGAGTGTTAAAATAATATCAGACTTTTTTTAAGGAAGATAATTTAACAGCTGAGTAAAGGATGGAATAGAGTAAGGAGACATGAAGGAGGCAAACCCACCCAAAAGATATATTTACAGTGTAATCCAGATGTGAATTAATGAGGCAATGTGCTGGTGCCAGAAGAGAGAGAGGGGGCAGCACACAGGAAATCTTATAAAGGTAGAATCAACAGGGCTGGTCAAGAGATTGGATTCAAGGAGTGAGAGAATGAGGAATCAAGGGTGGCTCCAAGAAGGGGAATCTGGTTGACTGGGAGGATAGAAGTAGAAAAATTACAAAGTGGGGATTTTTTTGGGGGAAAAAACTAGTTTAGTTCTAAACATGTTGAGTTTATTGTATCTATGGGACATCTAGCTCAAAATGTCCACTAGGCAGTTAGCGATACCAGACTAGAGTTAGGAGAGAGCACATTTGAGAATCTTCAGTGTGGACTTGATAATTAAATCCATGAGAGCTGATGAAATCACCAAGCAAAACATTATAGAAGGTGAGGAAAAGAGGACCTAGGAGAGAACTTTGGAGGACATCCATAGCCCAGATGAAGATCCAGCAAAGAAAAATGAGAAAGGGCAGTCCGATAAATAGAATGAGAAGAGAGAAATGCAGAAAATGAAAACGTAGAGAGAACAGAGTATCAAGGAGAAGGTCATTAGAGTGGTCAAGAAAGAGAAGAATTGAAAAAAGGCCATTATATCTGACATCTAGATGATAACTTTGAGGTCAGGAATCACATAGTAGAGAATAAAAGGAAAAGAGCTGGAGATGTAAATTGCATATGGCCTTCTCAGAGCATTTAGCCACAAAAGGGAGGAAGAGTGTAGAATGATAATTAGCAAGGAGAGATGGAGAAGTGAAGGTTTTTTGGAGACAGAGGAGATATGGGCTTGTTTGTAGCAGTAGGAAAACATACAGTAGATATGGAGAAATTGAATATTAACGGGAGGGTAGAGATGATAGAAGGGGCAAGTGGCTTTCTAGCCACTTAACAGGATGGAATAGAATAACTTCTGCATAAAGGAGGGCTGACTCTGATATGGACAAGGGCTACCTCTTTGTGGGAGATGGAGAAGGAGCAGGGAGGCAGAAGTTATCTGACTGATATGAGATGAAAGGGAGGGGATTTGGTACATTACATTTTCTGAAAATTCAGGTTATTTTTTTTAAAGAAAGGGTAACATTGAGCCTTTGTCAAGTATTAACATTTTAGTTCCAGTTAATTTGTAAAATTAACCCTAGTCATCTAGCAAGGCCCTGAAAACATGGGACACAAGAGAGGTAAGTTTTGCTTCAGACAATTGGGGGTGAGGAAGGCTTGGTGGTTGGAGCCCTTCATGGGGAGGGGAGGTCCGATGTGATTCCTCAGTGGGCAATTGTGGGCAGACAGAGGAAACAGCGACTACAGATGATATCTGGATAGTGGAGTTGAGGACGAGGGAAATAAAAATTTTAAAAGGAACACACTGTAGAAAGGAGACTGGAAAGGCTTTACTACTCAAAAACTACTTACTGAAAATGCTGATCTTCCCTCAAAAAGGGAATTTCTTCTCTATACCAATGAAATTATCAGATCAGTTCCTGTTACTAATCTGTCATGGGAAGAGTAGACATGTTTTGAGTAATTCCAGAGGGCAGGACTAGGAACTCTATGGAGGAGTTATTGAGAGACAGATTTTTGCTCAATGTACCTGATGACATCTAAAGGTGTCTCCCAATGGAATGGTGGGCCTTGCCAAGGAATGAGGTTCCCAAAGATCATAAAATCATAGTGTAGGGTTGAAATGCATCTTAGAGATGCTCAAACCAAGGCTGGAAGACACCTCGGACCAGTTATGTTGCATAGGAGTTCCATGGATTGATCCTAGATAGACTCCAAAGTCCTTTCCAGAGATAAGGGTCAGAGATCCTAGGAACAGAGCTGCAGGCAGGTTCTCAGAAACTGTAGCCTCACATTAGAAATCATCTCTTACATTTGTTTAGACCTTTTAACTTCTCAGAACACTTTGATTCCCCAAGTATCCTAGTAAAGAAGTGGGGTGGAGGAGGGGAAGGGAGGAAAATCATTCTCCCCGTTTTATTTATATATGAAAAATCTGTGGCCCAGAGAGGTTGGGTCCCCTGGCCAGGAGCACGCATTGGTCAGTGGCGGGACCAGCATACCCCGTAAGGTGCCCTTGTCGGCTCTGCGGGCTGCTGATGGATTCGCCCTCTTTCCTCCCCTGTAGGACATCGAGAAGACCATGAGCACGGCCCTCCATGAACTTCGTGAGCTCGAAAGGCAGAATACAGTCAAGCAGGCTCCAGATGTGGTCCTGGACACTCTGGAGCCCCTGAAGAACCCGCCCCTGGGCCCCATCAGCTCCGAACCCGCCAGCCCCCTGCACACCATCGTCATCCGAGACCCAGACGCCGCCATGCGCCGCAGCAGCAGCTCCACCACCGAGATGATGACCACGTTCAAACCGGCGCTGTCCGCGCGGCTGGCGGGGGCCCAGCTCCGGCCGCCGCCCATGCGGCCCATCCGCCCCGTGGTCCAGCACCGCTCCAGCTCCAGCAGCAGCTCGGGGATGGGCAGCCCCGCCGTGACCCCCACCGAGAAGATGTTCCCCAACAGCTCCTCCGACAAGTCAGGGACCATGTAGCGCCAGACCCTGACCGCCTCAATCCAAGGAAAGCGCGGCTTCAGCCCCAGGGGCGGCCGCTTCTTTCCGCGAGCCCGCGCTGGGGATGTCTTTTGGTATCGGGAGAAGAAAAGCGGCCCAAAGACACCTTCACCGGGAAAGACGCGCAGAGCATCGAATCGATGGTTCTTGGTCGCCATCTGTATTTATCTATTTGCAGAAAGGGATAGACGTAGAGTGTGTGTATATATATGCATAGGATATGTACATACACCAAAGTAGTCTGAACAGAAGCTTTTCATAAGATTTCAGCAAAATGTAAAAAGGCTTATTCTGCTTATTGTCACTGGAAATTATTCTATATATATAAATATATATATAGATATGTATGTATGTGTCTGTGGGTGTGTATATATATACATATTTATGCATCTATATACATATACTATATATGTAAACACACATACCAAGTGTATAAAGTATCATGTTCCTTTTTATGAAAATTAGACTTACCTCAGACCTGTGCCGCTAAACATCTCCCGTAGAGTGGTTTGGTTGGATTTGTGGGGCTTCTCTGGGAGATTTGGGGGCACACAGCAACTGTGCATGAAGCAATAGCGCACTGGCCTTGGGAGATTCCCCTTCCGTGTAAATGGGCATCTCGACAGACTGTGGGGTGCTATGGGATGCTATGGGTAACGGTCTACTCAGAAACGAGCCGGATCGCACCGGCAAACAGGCTTTCCTCAGTGATTGGGGAACCCTTCGTGTCAAGCCTTGAAAGACTCCTGGGAACCTACAAGAGGGATGAGGATCAGCCGTCTGCCATTAAGATAGACTAAAAATGGACGACAAAAACCTGCCGCCCCACCCCACTCCCAACCACCAAACCCTTGTATTTGTGTGTAGAAAAGGGGATTATAAGTACCTAAGCCGAAACGTAGCACAGTGTTGTGTGTGTTTAAAAAAAAAAAAAAAAGGAAAAAAAGAGAATACAGTGGTGTTGAATACTTCCAGACCCAACAGAGCAGTAGTAATAAACCGATAGATATAACTATAGTGGTTTAACTTAGACTGTTTGGGAAATCCTTAATTTGCCTTTTTCTCTTTTTTACTAATTATCACCGTGTCAAATTGGGACTTAAACAGGCAAGGAGGCTTTGGTTTCCATTGGTTAATTTCAAGTTGCACAGTAATTCCCGAGAGTCTAACTTGGGTTGGGGTCCTCCCTCTTGCATGAAACGCATGAGCCATATTTGACCAGATCAGACAGGAGCCAGTCTGATGGGGTAAGAGTTTGCACTTTCTGTACTGTATAATACAGCTGGTGGAGTTTATGCAAATGAAATTGCTTTCTGTTTCCTCCCTTTGGGGAGGGGAAAATGTGCTGGTGGAGCTGGGATGCATGATTTCTTAATGTATGATGATCGAGTCTTCTCTCTCCTTATTGGGTTCAGGACCCTCTGTGATTCTCTTAGTTCACTTTATTCTCTCTTTTGATCCATTTTCCCAGGGATGTGCCAAAAGCCGCAGGGTATTAGAGCACAGGTGAAGCCAGTTTGAATCTGAGCCTTCCTACTTAGATCTTGAATATTCATCCAGGAAAACCCTCTGCTCACCTTGTCTAGTTCTTCCTCCACCCCTACTTTCCTAGACCTCTGGTTATTTTATTTCTATAATTGTGCTGATGAGCAAGGGAATTTCTGCTCAAACATCAAGCGGGTAGCACCCTTGGAAACTTTCTGTTGATATTAGAGGGGTGGACGGTGGTAGAATTTTCTTGCCAGTTTCTCAAGGAGCTCGTTGTGATCTTGAATCAATAATAGCATATGTTGCTTGCAGGGCTCTCTAGATGCATCAGAGGGAGCTTTAGCCTCAGTCCTTCTGGTCTCCCAGGAACATCACCTTCAAGGATCCCTGGAAATTTCCCATTAATGTTCATTCCTTTAGCTTAAGCATTGACCTGTGCCCTTTGGAAGATATAACAGTACCAAACCTTCCCCTCCCCCCCATGAAGCATGTCATATTAAGTCCTCAGGTTTTAGTGTTAATGAATGGGATGTTTCCTGTCTGATAGCAAGATCCAGGGTGCATGAGGATATCGGGTCCCCGGGGAGGGAAAGTTGTTCTGAAGGCTGTAGAAAGGAGAAAAGTGAGTTCGTAGGGAGGGGAACCAAAGACAAGTTTCATATCCATCACAATTTTGCCTAAGGCTAGCTCTGGTTCTGTGAATTGGAAATCTTAATTATAAATGGAGGCCCAAGATCATCTGGCTCAATCCCCTAATCATTGCCATTTCAGAGATTGGGTTGCAGAGTTGCAGTGAAATGATCTTGTCCAAGGTCATGCAGCTGCTAAGCAACAGAGCCAGGGCTAAAAACCTACATTATTTACCTCCTAATACGGTGATCTGTACTATATTGTGTAATCCTTGGATTAAGTACCTCAGTGGTCACTTTTTAAAATTTCCTTCAAGAGAGAATTGCCATTAAAAAAAAGTTATATAGACTGGTAAATTTTGGTCATTTATATGTAAGCCTGTTGCATCCTCTTCTAAGGAATAAAGATTTCTTCCCATCTGTACAAGAGCCACAAGTCCAAATTGAACATTCCAGCTTTTTTGGCTGAGTGATCCCATAACACCAAATTGCAAAACGAAAAATTGTACCAATCAATTGGGGTGATTTTCCCTCCTCTCTTCTCCCCCCTCCTCCCCAATTGAATTTACCATTGGCTTGGGCTCTGATGTAGATAAAGCATTAGTAATTTTCTTTTCAGCACCCCATTTTCTCCCTCTGGAGCTATTTCACACTTTCTCACTCAGGAAAGGCCTCCCACCTGGGTAGAAGTACCATATCATCCATAGTTACATTCCCCCAAGATAAAAGCTGACCTGTTGGGTTGAAGCCAATGGAAGAAAAATTCATCATGATCTTTTGATTGCGCTTTCTCTCTCGACAACCAGGATCCATGCATGTTCACAACGCGTATCTTCCTGATCCTTGCCTGTTCTAGTCTGATCGATATTGTTGTATTTGTTGAAATGCTAGAAAAGTAACTATTGAAATGTAAACTGTATAAAAAAAAGGCTAAATGTAAATGGCAGCCAGTGCCACTCACCAAATCTTTGCACTTAGTAGATAGATCAATATAAAAACAAAACAACCTTCCCCCCCACAAACCTAATCTTTCACTGTACAGTGTGTGGGGGAAATGTAGTCATTAGTTAGTAGTCCTCGGTATAATCAATTTTAAAAGGGGAAGTGGTGTTTACACACTTGTGTATAAGCGTTGTTGAAAACTGTGATGATCTCAATTAGTTCTCTGGCTTTCTGGAGTTTTTTGTTCTGTTCATTCACCTTAGTTGAACTCTCGAGGCCAAAGCCTTTTGTCTTTCTGGGGGGGCAGGTGCTCAGTCTGTTTAAAGATGAACCAGTGAGACATTCATTTAAAACTGACCAAAGACATGACTTCTGGTCCAGTTTCCCATGTCGTCCCAGAGAGAGGAGCATCATTCGCCAATCTTTCTCGGGGACTTGAGGTCAAACCGTGCTTCCCACCCCAAACCCTTCTTTTTTTTTTCTTTTCCCCTTTAGTAACTGTGGGTCTCTATGAAATTCTTGCCTTTTCTTGTTTTCAGTGCGAATGTTTTCTCACCTTTAAGCGCCTTTAGAAAATCCCAGAACACAAGATTGGCCCGAATCCTGAGCCTGGGAAGTGAATGCCATCCAATTTTTTCCTTTCACATCATTGGACTAAATTCCCAGGGGACCTATTAATCAAGAAATGGAGCGATGGGAGTTGGGGGAAACAATGAACTACTTTTCTGATATCACGACTCGTGAGATGATAAACTGGAGAGTATTCAGAGGAGTCAACCAAGATGGTGAAGGATCTGGAATCCTTGCCATGTGAGGACTGGTTGAAGGAGCTAGGGATTAAACATCCTAGAAAAGAGATGGGGTGAGGGAAGGGGAAGACTCAGGATTATCTGTTTTGAAATATTTGGGGTGCTCAGAGAGCAGGGACTAGAAATACTAGATAGAAAGGGCAAATAAGCAAATTTAAGCTTCTTGAATGCAAAAACTTGGAATGATGGGGCGTTGCTCCAAGGTAAATTGGAGCTCTTTCAGCAGACTGTAGGAGCACCTGTTGGGCAACTTACAGAAGGAATTCTTTTTTGTTCCAGATTGGCCTCCATGGCTCTGAGGTCCCTTCCCACTCTGAAATATTGGATTCTTTGATGGAAGTGAGGAGACAGCTTGATAAATAACTATGAAACATTTTGCTCATAGTACATAAAACATAAAGGAGAACATGGGCTACCAGAAAGATCATAACTGGGATTTTTCTATTTGAGCTACATGGACCGGCTTCTTGGGCTGGTTTTATTGGATTGCCTTGTTGGGCTTTCTCATTCTTTTAAGCACGAATGTGGAGGCCTTCCTACTACTTGGTGGTATGTTGGCACTTAAAGCGCAGAATCTGGCCAAAGGACAGACCCTAAGGATAAATGTCACAGTCTCCTGTCTCTCCCCTCTCCTCCAGTCTTTTACTTCCTGATTTTTTCACTTATTTACCTTTTTCCCTAACAAGAAACAATAATAACTATGATAATAATTCATTTACTTAGCACTTTAAGGTTCACAAAGCGCTTCCCTCCTAACAACTTTGTGGGTAGATGGTGCAAGTATTTTTCTCTCTCTTTTGCAGATGAGGAGACCTTTGTGTTAGAATGGGGAAGTGACTTGCCTGGAGTTACACAGCTGTTAAGGGTCAGAGTTCAGGCCTCCCGGGCCAAAGCTCCTTCTGTTCTTTTAAGTTGCGGCACAGCTAGCCGCTGAGAAGACCACAAGGGCCCCACCAGACCTAAAAGGGATTGGTATTGATGAGGGAAAAGAGTAGGGTGAGCCAGCAGGGAATAGGAAGAGGAGGGGAGTTATCGAGTTGATTTTCTGCTGTGCAGAGCAAACTCAGACATCAAAAGCTTGGGTTCAGATTCAGACATCTGCTTCTGGGTTGTTTGGGATTCTCGGTCTTCAGGGCAACCATTGGAATTCCCAGCTATGCCCGGAGTTCACCCAGCTGGAGGGGCAGAGCCAGAAGGAATGGCATTCTGGGACTTGCTGAGAGGGGACTCTTAAGGCTTCCCGAGGTTGCTCTTTGCAGAAGAAGGCAGCCCACCTTCTGGTGCTGGCTTGGCAGCTCTTGCCAAACCCACTCCCCATAGCCGCTGATTTCTCCTTCCTTTCGAACTCTGCTGTGTCAGCCACCTCCAATGTGACTGTTCTCTGTAACCAGAACATTAGTGCACTTTTCCTTTCCTAGACAGAAAGTATATCCTGGATAGAGATTTTTGTACATTTTGAACTCTTATTATCTCCTAGCAGTGTGACAGTTTACATGGTTTGGCAGTAGAGACAATTCTGATCATTTTCCAGTGGCCGGCATTCCTTGTCTACCCCTCCATCCCCATCTCGCTGTATACAGACCAATCAAAGCAACCTGGGGAAACTGTGCCCTCCTCTCCCCACTTTGATGATCATCATTGTTCCCCTGGATATTGTTTCTGTATGATACAACCAAATGTCCTTCACTTAGACTGTCTGTTTGGATCCTCTGTCCCTCCCACACACTGATGGTGCCCTGTAGACCAAGCCGCTGGTTTGACGTGGAGCTGTCCTGTGAAATAAAAACAGAGTAACTTTCTCAAACTGGCTGTGAATGCTTTCTGCAATTGCCCAGACAGGCATTTGCTTGGGGTGGGTGGGCTAGGGGGGATATAGCTTATATTCTGCCTGGAAGTTACAATTTACACATAAATCAGTAAATGAAAAATATATACAAAATAATGCAAAGTAATTTCAAGAGGCAAAGAATTGGTAGGGAGAAGGAATTAAAAAGAGCTTCATGGATAAGGTGGTACTTGAACTAAACTCTTAAGAGGCAGAAGTCAAGGGATAGTATATTCGTTTAACAAGAGGATCACATGTACAAAGATACAAAAGTGGTAGTTGCAATATTATCAATAAAGAAGAATTAATTTTCAATGCCAGACTGAGGATTTTGTATTCAACAAGGGCACAAAAGTGGAAGATGCAATATTATTCATAAAGAAAAGTTAATTGACTAGTGTCCTTAGAATGAAGAGTTCTTAAAGAGAGGCAATATGATATGAGGCAGGAAAAGGAAGTGGGGGTCAGATTATGAAGGGTTTTTAATGCCAGACTGAAGATTTTGTATTTTACAAGGGCATAAAAGTGGGAGCTGCAATATTATCAATAAAGAAGAGTTAATTGGCCATTGTCCCTAGAATAGAGTTCTTAAAGGGAGACAATATGATATGAAGCAGGAAAAGGAGGTGGGGTCAGATTACCAAGGGTTTTTAATGCCAAACTGAGGATTTTGTATAATATTTTAGTGCAATAAGGAGTCACTGAAGATTTTTGAATGATGTCATATTTGTGTTTTGGGAATATCCATTTGGCATCCACATGAAAATCATCATCAATAACAATCAGAAATTGATCCAAGCCCCCAGCATGACACTTTCCATCATGAGATAGTAGTGGTCATAATGTACTTAGTTTTGGAGGCATCCAGGGATGAATATGGGCTGGATATGGGATTAGCAATAGAAACTGCTTTTATGCCTCATGTTCAACTTCCAGACAACTCAGGAGGTAACAGTGTCCTGGCAAAGAGCAAACAAGTGGAATCCAGGGAAAAAACAACACAACTTTGTACATTTATGTATGTCCCAGAGCAATCTGTTTTGTGAATGGCTCTCTGTCCAGGCAGCCTCTGGTTTATGTATTGTGATCACTGTCTTTTCCTTTTCACAAATGATTTTTTAAGCTGTTACCTTGAGAGAAGATCCAATGGAGAATCACTAGAAGGAAATGGAGAAGCCATCGGGTCTAATCCTCTCCTCATGATGCCTTGAGATATTGAGGCTGAATGCAAAGACAGAGACAGGGAAAGAATCAGCAAGACTGATTGACTTAATCAAGGCCACACAGAAAATAAATGGAGACTTGGGTCTTTTAAACCATTGTGCTTTGTCCATGACAGGACCTCCCTGCAGAATGACTTCTGGAAGCTGTTCTATTCACTGTACTCTCAATGTCAACCAGACTTCATGGACTTAACTCATTAACCCAGAATTCCTATAGCATTGGGGGAGATTTTAGGATCATAGGGAGGGGTATAGAGATTTCTTAGTCTAGCTTCATTTAGCAGATGAGAAAACTAGGGATTCAGAGAATTTAGAGGACTTGCCCAAGGTTATAGATTTTAGAGTGGGTAGTGAGTCTGTGATTCCAAACCCAGTGAGTTTTCCACTACAGGATCTCTACTAGAATGCTGTTTGGTCAAGGACCACTCTGGAACCCCACATAGTTGGAGCCATCCTTAAAAACCGAATACAGACCAATATAAGACTCTTCTATGGAATCAATCTACACACTGGAAACCACGTCTAAGCAAAAATGGGACTTCAATCTTTACTCTAAAAGACAAGAAGAGCAGAACATGGGATTCCCTATTCCTCTTAGGAATTGGTTCTAGTTATGTCTTTTACAGCTTTGTCCAAAACCTAATCTTGAAAAGTCTCATTTTTCTTTTTGTTCCAACCTATGAATTCATTAGCAGGGAAAGTTTAGGAAGAAAAGCATTCTGGCAGTCATTCTAAAACTTAAGGTTTTAGAAAATCACATGGGATATAGAGAGATTAATTTTACTTGACCATGACCCAAATCTTTCTGATTCCTATCAAAGTCTCTCTCATTTAAACACACTACCTATAATTTTCTCTCAATATTTTAAGGACCAATGATTTCATTGATTTCATCGGCATGAAGGCCTTTTCCTGCTATTGCAAATCAAAGCTTCTCTGGTGTTTAAGATTTATGACTGTTGGAACAGAATCCATCACCTGTTGGCTAAACTTTTAATGCTGTGCCTTGTCTCCTTGACATGGAAATCAAACTGTTGGCAAGAACTGAAATGTCAACATGGTACAATGGATAAAGTATGAGGTACAGAGTCAGAAAGACCGAATTCATTTACTAGCTGTGTGACTTTGGCTAAGTCATTGATCTGATCCCTCAAAGACTAAGTTCATTGAGAGGAGAGACAACTTTACTTTCCTTCTTTGCATTCCCAGCACTCTCACCCACAGTAGGCATTTAATAAGCACTTGAACTGAAACAAAGCCTCGACTTCACCATCAATTTGGTTCAGAATAAGGATCCATTGATTTAGGGAACTTCAAGAGAAGAAACTCTTCACTCATGCAGATCAGCAATTTATCTCTTACAGAAGAGTCTCTGGTACTGAAGCTGGCCCAGGGTCACATTGCCAATATGTGTCAGAGCCCAGGATTTAAACCTAGATTTTCTTGACTGAAAGCCAGCTCTCTACTCACCACACCATGCTACCTGACTTCTTTGTCTTTAAAATAAGGATAAAAAATTCATATTGACTATTTATGGGATCTTAGAACTGGCAGGGACCTCAAAGGCTGAATGCAGGTCTCTGATTTTATAAATCAGGAAACAGAGACTCAGGTTAAGTGGTTTGCTCAGTGAGTGTCTTAAGGGAAGTTTGAACCTGAGACTTTATGCTCCCAAGTCCAGTTCTCTATCCCCCTGATCATGTTGTCTCTTCATGGAGTGGTTGTGAGTAAAACAGTTTTTAAACTTTTAAATCACTTAGAAATCCATATCTATATTTACATTGCTGCCATTTCTATGTTTCTTAAAGAAGTATTGTGAGAATCAAATGAGACTATGGAACACATTACTCAGTTGGATTTCCTTAGAGTATCTACTTTGGTTTAAGCCTTTGATGCTACCAATCGCAAGCTATCCATATTTTCACTTCCTGGGTGACTCTTGGATTCTTGTCTGTGTCTTCCCACAAATTATCTGTAACAGGTTACCCAAAGTCTTACTGTGATGTTTCCTGGCATCTCAGTGGTATGGTGATCTTGGCTTCAGGCAGGCCCAAGGAATATAAGCTCTGACAAGTTTTGCCCAGGTTGGAACCTTGGATTGCAACTTCAAAAATTATGATGATGATATTGATTTTAAAAAAAGAATAGGAATAAGAATAACATTTTATAGCACTTTAAGTTTTGTAAAACATTTTACACATCTCATTTGATTATCACAATAATATTATGAGGTAGAAAATAATCAGGAGTGTGCTGGAGTCAATTTGAACTGGCTCTTTTAAAAGCCAATTGTTAAATTTTCAGTGTCAACATTTATACCTTAGAAATTGGTGAACGCTACAAATCAGGTGGTACAGTGGAGGGAGATGGTCCAATGGAGAGAGTACCTGGCCTGCCATCTAGAAGATTCATCTTCCTGAGTTTTCATCTAGCTGTGTGTCTCTGAGCCAGTCAATTAACCCTGCTTGCCTCAGTTTCCCCTTCTCTAAAATGGACTGGAGAAGGAAATGGCCAACCACTTCAAAGAAAACCCCAAATAGAGTCCCATAGAGTTAGAGATAATGAAAAATGACTAACAACACAAATCAGGACTTGATTTCTTGTTTTGCTGATTTTCAGAAAGTGTTTTATGCCTACATTTTCCACCCTTCTCCCTGTCCCAGGTTGTAGTTAAACATTTACTCAATATACAACTGATAACCAACCCATGGCAGCTTTCCAAGGACCACTTGGTGATGAGTTTCTTGGTTACTGCAACAACCTAAGAAAAATAGCATTGTGGAATAGTGGAAATTGGGTTGGAATCTTTGCTTTTGTTCCCCCCCCCCTTTCTGCATAATCTTAGTCTGGTCACATTATTTCTTAGATTTTATATTCCTTATCCACAAGACTAGATGGGGATGGATGGATGGATGAGAGCTGGATGAGACTTTCAGCTGTAGACCCAGGCTAACTTGTTCAGGGTTACACAGGGCATAAGTAGCAGAGTCTGATTTTCTAATTTAAAGCTTCCATGCTCTTTTTTCAACTTCACAAATCTTCCAGATGTATTCTAGCAGCTGTTCCATGAGCTTGTGAGCCTTCCCAGCTCTAACTCTTAACTGTGCCCCCAAACATGATAGAAACTGTTTTGAATTGAAAAGTGCCTGATGCCTTTAATATTAGTTACAAGAAATAAGCACCATCTCTTCTCCAAACGTCCTTCTGTAATGTTTCATCACAACACAGAAGTGACTGGGGGTATCAGAGTCTGTGCCAGGAGAACAAGACACCCTGGCAGATTGTGCCAAGCTGAAAAAGTCCTTGAATGTGAGCCAGAGACGTGCAGTCTAGCATCCAAAGGCCAGCTCATCTTCTTGTTTTTTAATCTAGAGCAGGCCTTCTTATCTGTGAACTTGGTTTTAAAAAGTACTTTTGGAAACTATATTTCATTATAATTGGTATCCTTTGTAATTTGATATATATTTTATTTCATGCATTTATTTCGAGAAGATATTTATCTTAGGCTTCCTCAGATTGTTAAAGAGGTGCATGGGACATGCAAAAAGTTCCTGATTTATAGGAAAATTCAAGGATATTTTTATTATCTCAATTCACTGACTTACTTTGTCGAGATCACACCATGAAGGAGCAATAGGATCAGCCTTGAAGCCCAACTTTGATCCCAATATTCTTTCCTCTGAGTCAAGCTGCTTTACCCTTTTGGGGATGAATACTGAAATCAGCAAGGACTATCCTTTTCCCCACCCCCTTCAATAATAATATCTTATCTAGAAAAGAATGTAGTGTATAAACATTTGTAGGAGGATAGCATGTGGAAGGGACCATAGGGAGTATCAGTCAACAAGCATTTCTTAAATGCTTACCCCTCAGCAGGCCCAGTGCTAAATACTGGAAGTACCAAAAAAGCCAAAAAATAATTCCTGGCCTCAAGGAGCCTACATTTGAATGGGGGAGGTCACATGTAAATTACTGGGAGATTAAAATTATACCCAGAGTAGATAAAAGTAATTTAAAAGGGGGAAGCAGTAGAAGCTAAGGGGATTGGGAGAGATTTCCTGCAGAGGGTGGGAGCTTCTGTATGAGCTCTGTAATCAACCCAACTCTCCATGCTAAAATCCTCCAACACACTCCCTCTCTCTTTCCCCTATCACCATTACCATCACCATCACCACCACCACCACCACCATCATCATCATCATCATCATCATGATCATCATCATCATGATATCATCTTCATTTTCTATTTATGGGTTCCTATCCTACTGCCTATAAACATGTCCAAGTCTCCTCATCCTTAAAAGCAAAACAAACTTTTCACTAATTCTGCAGTTCTCTCAAGCTATGACCTATGTCTTTTCTTCCTTTCACTGCTAAAGTAGAGCTATTTTTGTTGCTTCAATTCTCAGCTACTCATCCATTCCTCAATCCCTTTCAATCTTGCTCTTAACCCCACCACTCTACTGAAATTGCTCTTTCAAAAGTTACTGGAGCTCTCAACCGCTACTTTGATGGTGTTTTCTTAGCTCTCATCTTTCTTGACCTCTTCATGAGTTTTGGATATTGTCAACCACTTGCTTTCCTGGATATTCTCTCCATCAATAGCTTCTGTGATATTCCTTTTTCTTGAGATTTTTTTCTACCTCCTGGGGAGCTTAAAGTTTCTAGCATGAAAGCTCCTAGACATAAAAGATTTGATAGTTGAGAAGTGCCAGATAAGAGAAGGGGGAATGTCTAGAGCAGAGGCAATTTATTTTAACACACAGTTCAGAAAAACAGAGGGCTCCCAACAACAAGAAAATCATAGGTTCAGATTGGAAAAAAAAGAAAAAACAAATCTAAAAGAGAGTATATCATTATAATGATAAAAAGATTCATATGTAAAATATTTGAAGATTTACAATGGTTCCAAATCCCCACCCCCAGAACTTTGTGATATTATTTTCATTTTGAGGAAACTGAGGATGAACTTGTTTAAGTGACTAGCTCATTGGTTACTGAGTCTCTGCAATTCTACCTCAAATTAATATTTTTTCTTTACTCACTGATACAAATTAATTCAATTCAACCAATATTTATTATGTATAATGGTAGTACTTATTTATCCCTTCAAGGTTTATAAAGAGCTTTACAAATATAATCTCATTTGGTCCTCACAACAATTTGAGAGGTAGGTGCTATAATTATTTCCATTTTATAGATGAGGACACTGAGGTACTGAGGTTTTGTTGCAGGGACTCACAGCAAGGAAGTATCAGAGTCTGGATTTGAATTTAGATGTTCCTGATTTCAGTACATTGTTCTATCTATCCACAGCACTACCCGTACTTAGCTGTTATTACTCCTTTAAGAGGGACCTAGATTCTGAGAACATTCTTGCAGTTGAATTTAAAAAGTTTGAGGGCTAAAGTGGTGGGGTTTTTTATTTCTTCCCTTTTGTTATGTGCCCAACCACCAAGGCCCTGATTCAATCATGTATTTGTATTTTCTTCCTCTGCATTCTTGGCCCCTTCTCTTTTCTGCTTGCTAGCCAATAATGGCCAGCAATGATAGCTGAAGAACTCAGGTATCGAGGAACTAACTTCCTGGGCAACAGCTTCTGGCCCAACTGGTTTCTTGTGGCATTTTGGCTAAAACCTCCTTCTCCTTTATTGGCCAGAAGGTTGGAGTTCTTTCATACTCCCTCCCTTTGGCCAAAAGGGGGAAATGTCAAGATATTTGGAGATTCCCCCTTTTCCAGAACTAAGGTCCAGCAAGCAAGCTGTGCCCTGAGCCTGGCAGAACAACAATCCTTTGAGCCCACCCTCTGGATGATCTCACCCTCTGGCAAAATCCCATCGTTATTGTATTGCTTTGACCAGGTGTTCTCTGAGCTTGGGCATGCACAGGACAAATGTCCACGTTCTGGTCAGGAAGCACTGCTATGAATCAGACTTGTCTTATTGTTGCTGGTACCCTTCCCAGTCAGGGCTCCACCTCTCACTGTAGCCACTTGGTAGAAGCACTGGGTCTCCCCACACTGCCTTGGGTCTCCCCAACTAGGGGCAGGGCTCTAGCATGTGTGTCCTTGCTTTCAAGCTGTTTCCCTCGCTTTGAAATTAAACTTCTGTTTGACTCTTGTCTCTGGCTTGCTCTGTTTGACTCTGGCCACTCACAGATTGGAAGCCCATTACATCTGATTGACATTAATTGGTGTCAGAAGTGAGACCATCCCAAGGGTGAATACAGCAGATTGTTATTACGCCAAGCTCAGGGCCCAGCCTGCTTATTGGGCCTTAGCTCCGGAAAACAGAATGTCTCTTGATAGAATTATTCTCCCCCTTCCTTGAAGGATAAACTATCATAAAAGGCAGCGGATGCCTTAGCTAGGGATGCCTAAATCTATAAAAGATACTGGGGAAGAGATTTGATAGAGAAACTGAAACAAATAAACAAAAATCAAATAGGCACAATGTGGATTGAAGGTAGGTGGTTTGGGGGGGGACAATGGCTACCATCATTCTCCCCATTACTCCACCTCCACCTCCAGTAGAGCTCTGGAGCAGTTGAGACTTCCTGAGAAGAAACAGGGCAGCAGCAAGTCAGCATTTTGAGGAGATAAGATGGAACAGCAGCTAAAGCTAGAGCTGGGCCCTGGGTGTTCAGGCTTCCTCCACTATAGTGGCCAGAGGAGATAATCAGATTCAAAGGAGATTACCAACTCTTCTCTTAGTGAAGAGATACCAGACCCGGGAAGGGGATGTTTCCCAATTCCCCATCTTGTTGCCCAAGATGGTCAACAGTGATTACCAACTTTTCCCCCCTTCTTTCTTTTGAAGCATTGTATAAACATTCTGTTCTCAAAGTTTTTATTTCCTTCTTTTTTTTGAAGCATTGTATAAACATTCTGTTCCAGTTAATTCCAAAAATGACTTTCTCTAGATTAAAAAAAAAATTGCTCTTATCTACTTTCGAATTCATTCATGGTCCTTATTTGTGAATGGAGGATTGCAAGGGAAAGAGTTAAAATGTTTGTAATGGTATACACAGAGGAAGTTAGATGTCTAACCCCTCTGTTTAAAATGCTAGGATTATTTTTGTCCTAGCTGGGGGCTCCGAGCTAAATAATAAGAGATAATTGAATGCGTTTGATTATTCATCGTTTTAAAAAATAAACTTTCCCAAAGACAGAACTAAGCTGGCTGAGTTTTTTCTACTTTCAGACTAAAATGGCAGAGGACATTTTGCTGTCAGAAACAAAGCTGGACTTTGTCGGGTCATGATGCATTATACACTTCTCCCTACATACACAAAAACAACTCTCTGCAAGTGTTAAATTGAGGGAGACAATTAGAGAGTAAAAAGTACATTTTGAGAGGAGAGAAGGTTTGGCTGGATCTGAATAGCAACTTCTACATTCTAAAGAAACAGCATTTTTAAACCTTTGTGCTTGATTCTGTATTTCCCGACATACTCATGTATGTATAAGACATTAAGCTAAGCTCTGAGTATATAGATTTGTTTAATGAAATTGTCCCTGTCCTCAGTTTGCTTATATTCAAAATAAGGAACCCAAATTTCTGGGGATAGTTTAATCTACAAAGGTAAGACTGAAAATACTGTAACAATAACAACTTACATTTAGATAACACTCTAAGACCTTCAAAGTGTTTCTCTCCCAATGACACTGTAAAGTAGATATTACAATTATTCTTATTAACATCTTACAGATATGGTAACTGAGGCACAAATAGATTTGTCCAAGATCACCAACTAATAAATGTTAGAATCAAAATTCAAAATCAGGTCTTTCTTGACTTTGGGTTCTATACTCTCACCACTATATCACACCACTCTTTAGAAGCAGCACAATGACTAATTCATACTGAGTATGAATGACTGATAACAGAATCTTTTCTGAGAACAGCATCTGAGGAGGGTGGGAGTGGTGTACTAAGGGAAAAAAGGCACTGAAAGCAGAGGTGGGGATACAAAAGACAAACCCTGCCCACACCACAGTTTGTCCATCTGTCCGTAGCTTACCTAGTCTCCTCAGAGAGCATGAGTCAGAAGGAAAGGCCATGGGAAAAACAGAATGATCACAGGATCACAGAAGGATCACAGGAGTGATTAGCCTTTCTTTAAAGAAGGAAAAATGGTTAACCTAGGTTAATACTAGAAACTGACTTGTCTGTATTACTTTTACATTGTTTATCTGATACGATTCTCTTAATAATTTTGTTAGAATACATCAGTTATATTATCATCACGATTTTGTAGTCAAGTAATCAGTTTAAGTCAAATGACTTGCCCATAGTCATATAATTAATGTCTAAAATAGGGTTTAAACTTCTATCCATTCAACCAAGAAGGGAAGTCAAGTTGGGTTAGTATAGCTCTGAAAATAACTTAATGACCCTGGATGGACCCTTCTTCCTTTCTCCTCCTCAAGAACTACTCTTTTATTTGAAAGGCTGGCCCACCCTCAATTTACACCTTTCCCCGCATTCCTGCTGACTGAGCCTTCTTTGGATTGAACACATATATATGCTAAGGTGTGTAATGTGCTCTTTTGCCATTTTCCCAGCAGTGTTCATATATTTCTACATCAATCATATATTCACTCTTTTCTCCTGTCCTATTGATTCCACTTTCATTCAAATGATCATCAAGTTACCACTAGACTATTTTAACAGCTTCCTAACTGCCCCCCCCCCCAATCTGTTCACAATGGCTAAAACAATCTTCCTAAGGCACAGGATTGATGGTGTCACTCTTCTATTCAAAAGCCTTCAGAGGCTTCCTGAGACCTATGCAGTAAAATACAAATTCCTATGCTTTGCCCTTTGATTCTGCTCTAACTCAGTCTTATTTTATATTATTCTGCTATGGTTCACCCTGTGCCCCACCCAAGCAGGTCTATCAGCTGTGCATCTTACTTTACTCTTTATCTTTTCCATGCCTGGAATAAATTCCTTCATCCCAATTTTCAGAATCCCTATAGAGAAGCACCTAGATGGAATAATTTATATAGGGTTGGAGGAAAAAATAGCACGTTCCTATTTTACTAATGTGTCAAGCATTACGCTGACCACTTTATAAATATTATCTCATTTTTTCTCCTCACAACTGTAACTGATTCTAGGTTTGGCACTGTATCCAATGCAACACCAAAGGAAGCTCTGAGTTCAAAATACTTACTAGTACTTACTAGCTGGATTATTATTTTTTTCTTTCTTTTTTTTTTAAATAACTTTTTATTGACAGAACCCATGCCAGGGTAATTTTTTTACAGCATTATCCCTTGCACTCACTTCTGTTCCGATTTTTCCCCTCCCTCCCTCCACCCCCTCCCCCAGATGGCAAGTAGTCCTTTACATGTTGAATAGGTTACAGTATATCCTAGATACAATGTATGTGTGCAGAACCGAACAGTTCTCTTGTTGCACAGGGAGAACTGGATTCAGGAGGTATAAATAACCTGGGAAGAAAAACAAAAATGTAAGCAGTTTATATTCATTTCCCAGTGTTCTTTCTTTGGGTGTAGCTGCTTCTGTCCATCCTTGATCAATTGAAACTGAATTTAGCTGGATTATTTTGGACAAATCACTTAACTGCTGTCTGCCTCAGTTTCCCCAATTCTAAAATGGAGGTAGTAATACCATCTATGTCACAGGATTGTTGTGAGGATCAAATGAGATAATATTTGAAAAGTGATTAGCCTGGCACATAATACTTACTGGCACTTAACAAATCTTTTCCTTTCTTCTTAGTTTAGTTCAGGTATCAGATCCCTGAATGATTTCTTTACTTTTTGATTGTTCTCCCTTCCTCCTCAAATAATGCATTTCTTTCCTGCAATAAAATATAAACCCATTTCAATTCAGGTCTTCTGATCCCCATGCCAATATTCTTTAATACATAAAATCATATTCCTGAATGCTTCTGTCTCCTCCTGCTATTGCCTTTTTTAAAATCTACACTCAAGAGCCATACTTTCCTATGCTCCACTATCCTGCCAATGCTATATATATAGCCTCCTCCTCCTTTGCCACCATCATCATTCTTTTAATAATGGTTTTTGTTTGTACAAATACTTGCAAAGACAGTTTTTAACATCCACCTTTACAAAAACTGCGTTCCAAATTTTTCTCCCTCCTTCCTCTAGACAGCAAGCAATAAGTTAAACATGTGCAATTCTTCTAAACATATTTTCATATTCATCATGCCATGCAAGAAAAATCAGATATAAAGGGTAAAAACACGAGAAAGAAAAAAAATCAAACAATAATAAAAAGGTGGAAATACTGTATTTTGATTCACATTCAGTTGCCATAGTTTTCTCTCTGGATGCAGATGGCTTTTTTCCATCAGAAATCTATTGGAATTGCCTTGAAGCACCTTGTGGTTGAAAAGAGCCAAATCCATCACAGTTAATCATCACATAATTTTGTTGTTGGAGTAACAGTTTTCTCTTGGTTCTATTCACTTTACTTAGCATCAGTTTATGTAAATCTCTCCAGGCCTTTCTGATCATTTCTTAGAGAACAATAATATTCCATTACATCCATATACCATAATTTATTCAGCCATTTCCCAGCTGATGGGCATCCACTCAGTTTCCAATTCCTTGCCACTTCATAAAGGCCTGCTATAAACATTTTTGCACATGGGGGTCCTTTCCCCTTTTTTATAATCTCTTTAGGATACAGACCCAGTAGAAACACTACTGGGTCAAAGGGTATATACCGTTTTATAGCCCTTTGGGCGGAGTTATATTACTCTCTGGTTGGATCATTTCACAACTCCACCAACAATGTATTAGTGTCCCAGTTTTCCCACATCCCCTCCAACATTTATCATTGCTTCTCCTGTCATTTTAACCATTCTGATAGCTGTGAGGTGGGACCTCAGAGTTGTCTTAATTTGCATTTCTCTGATCATTAATGATTTAAAGCATTTTTTCATAGGACTAAAAATGGCTTTAATTTCTTCATCTGAAAATTGTTCCTCTCCTTTGACCATTGATCAGTCACCATCCTCATTTGGTTTCCAATCTCATCACTGAACTGAAACCGTTTCCTCCGAGATGACTGTCCCTTCATTGCCCAGTCTAACGGCCTCATGCGATCTCTTCATAGAAACTCTTGATCACCCTCTCCTCCAAGACATTTCAGACTCCCTGAGTTTTTGTGACACCGTCATCTCCCAGCGCTCTCCTACTCGTTAAGTTGTTCCTTTTCAGCACCTTTGCGCGCTTTATCTCCCACCACTTCTCCCCAGCAATTGGGTAAGTGTACCTGGATCTCTCTCTCGGCCCTTTCCTTTTCAATCAAGCAAGCAATCGATCAGGTAACCGCCAGCCATTTACCAAGCGCATACGATGCGTCTCTATTGTGCGCTAAGCGCTGGGAATACAAATATAAAAGGGAGATGGCGGAGGCTGATAAATGTTTCCAGATGCGGGAGAAAAAAATAGACACTTTAAACTGCTTTAGCAACTTTCCCCCGTCACTTTCCTAAGTCAAAACAATCGATAAAATTATAATGAATGAATTCTGCGTGATGGAAGAATCATTCAGAGTTGTCCCAGTTGGGCAGCTGCCGCTGAGACCCGCTCCGGAAGGTGACAGGAAAACGCACCCAGACCGGGATACCTCGGGGGGCGGAGGGGGGAGGGGCTTGCGGATGCGGGGTGGGTGGGGTCCGGTGAGGAGGGAAGACGGGCCAGCTTTTCCAACGAGGGCGTGTGGGGAGGAGGGATGTCAAGCGGCTCCCCCGCGGTCACGCGCGACCCGGACGGATTGCGCCCGGGGAGGCGAAGGGCGCTTCTCCTCTCAGAGGGCACCAGCCCGAGGTGCAGGGCGTGTCCCCTGGAAGCACCGCGGCCCAGGGAGGTTCTTCTGACGGACCTCTGCTGCCCCCTTGTGTTCACGTCTCAGAACACACACGGGTCCAGCCCGACTCTCGGGCTCCCCTCTGTGGCCGCTTGCAGAATAGCTGACGTCATCGGACCCGAGCGCTTCCGGACCGACTTCTCCAAAGTGCCCCATCCGGAGTCAGACCCGCGCGGACGCAGAGAAATCCAAGGGCCTGATTTGTCTTATCTGCAAACACTCCGTAAGGCAGGGAACTGTGTGGGGAGAGTAAAGCTTTGTCAGTTTCAATGAATTGTGGAAATTGATGAAATCCAAGGACCTGATTTGTCTTATCTGCAAACACTCCCGTAAGGCAGGGAACTGTGTGGGGAGAGTAAGGCTTTGTCAGTTTCAATGAATTGTGGAAATTGATGAAATCCAAGGGCCTGATTTGTCTTATCTGCAAACACTCGGTAAGGCAGGGAACTGTGTGGGGAGAGTAAGGCTTTGTCAGTTTCAATGAATTGTGGAAATTGATGCTGTGTTGTTCATCTATCCCAACACACACACACACACACACACACACACACACACACACACACACACACACACTCTTACATAGACACACACACACACACACACACTCTTACATACCCATACAATCACACACACACACACACACACACACACACACACACACACACACTCTTACAAACACACACACACACACACACAAGCGGAGACATAAAACCAAGGCTGTGTCAGCTGCGTTCGGGGGCACAGCATACTCCGAGCACAGAATATTGTGCATAGCAGCAAGTGACAGATGAATCTGGAACTGCAGAGAGGAGCCAGATGGCGGAGGGCTTTGAATGCCTTGCTGAGGAATTTCTAGTTTATCCCGGAATAGAGTTCTCAGTAATAATAAAGAACACTGATATAGCACTTACATAACATTTATAGAGCACTGTGTGCTGGGAACTGTGCCAAGCACTTTGCAATGATTATGTCACGCGGTTCTTACAAAAACCTTGAGAAGTTCTCACCATTTTACAGGTGAGAAAATGGAGGCACAGAGAGATTAAGTGATTCATGCACTCATTAAGTGTCTGAGGCCGAATTTGAACTCAGATCTTATAGGCTCCAGACCCTTTATTTGTGATATGATTGAAGTCTACTGATTTTTGATTCAATAAGTAATCGCTAAACACTTGTATGTATCAGTGAGGCGATCAATAAGCAAACGTTAGTGCTTACAGATTACGGGAATGTTAGGTGCCTGGGACACAGAGTCAAAAAAATGAAATAATCCCTTCATTTTATTAGAAACTCCTATTCTATGGGAGTATATAAGGAAAAATAAAGACAAGCTATTTATGGTTGCTCTTTTTCAAATCCTAGAATGGCCAGGAGCGTGTGAGGTAGCTCTCTAGCCTTAAGCAATCTGCTGGAAGCAGAAACTTTGAGGCTCATTTTCCCGTTTTCTTCTAAGCCAGATCTGAAGCTAGATGTACTCAAAGATAGCCACCGTCCAGATGGCTCTCTTTGTTTTTCTCTACTTCTCCCTAAAACGACTAAAAGGGATGTGCTGAGGTAACATCGTGCTGTGGGAGAAGTGACAGCTTTGGCGGAGGGAGCTCCAGAGATTCCCAGGGCACCATTTCCTCATATCAGCCTCAGTTTCCTGGTCTGCAATTATAGAAAGGTGATGACGGGTGGAATGTTGGGCCTGGACCAAGAGGAAATTTAGCAGGGAGAAGAAACTGGAACCCCATGTTTAATCAACCAGCAAGCATGTGTGTTCAGTACCTACTATGTGCCAGGCACTGTGAAATATACAAAGACAAAAACATAAGCTCCTGCTCTCCCATTCTGTTTGAGAGAAATGAGATATATAAGATGGCCAAGTGAAAAAATAATATTTTGTACTTTCCCTCTATGAGATCAATTCAAAAAAGAACTAGGGATTTTAGTTAAATAATATAGGAAACGACAAGGACAATGTTTTGCCTTCCTTTGTATCCGCAGTGTTTATCATGGCACCTGGCACATAGTAGGTGCTTTTAGAAAAGCTTGTTGTCAGATGGTTATTTTAAAAGATAACACCACATTTCATTGATCTGGATAGTAATGGTCTCACTGTATCTGAAATATCATGGTTTCCATAGCTTAAGATGGGCATTGATTTTGACCTATGTTCAGAGGAAGGGAATTGGGTGATGAGAAAGAAGTCCTGAAATTAGATCAAGGATTTGGAGGTATTTTGTCAAGAGAAGAGGAGAATTAAGAAGGATATGACAGGTATTTTCCAATATATAAAAGGCTGTTATAATAGAAGAAGCAATAGACTTGTTCTGTGAGCCATCAGAGCTCAGAACTAGAGACAGAAATTAGAGGGAGACAGATTTTGGCTTAGCATAAGAAAAATACGAATGAATGAATGAAAAATCACTTATTGAGGTCTTACTATGTGCCAGACACTATGCTAAATAGAAAGGATAAAAAAAAGACAATCCCTGGGCCCTCCTAAGAAACTTCCATTCTAATGAGGATGGCAATGCATAGAGATTAATGGTTAAGGAAGCAGGTTTTTTTTTATCTGAGAGCTCACCAAGATTGTGAATGGAACCATGGGGCCCCAGAGACACAGGCTATTTTCAGAAGAAGGGGCATAAAATTGGAGAGGGACAAGAGTAGTAGCATGGAATCAAGATAGCCATGCAGCTTGACTGGGTACTTGGATCCAGTACTTGGATCCAGCTGGATAAGACAATTGCTCACAAAGGAATGGACCATTTTTATGGTCATGAGCTCCCTTTGGCACTAGTGCTATTGTAACAGAAGTTGGTTGTTTGCTTTACAGGGATATCATAGAGAAAGTTGTTTGTTTGTTTGTTTTAATGGCTTAAGAGGTAAATGCTCCTCCCTAGAAGATTCTGGGATTTATATCTATATATCTATATCTAGATCTAGATATAGGTATAAATAGATATAATTGCACATTGCAATGTGCAACATATAGATATATATGCAACTATATATAGATATATCTCTCTATATAATATAGATATATTAATTTCATTTTATATATATATTTCAATGTACAACATATACACACACACACACACATATATATATACATATGGTATAGATAGACAGATCTCTCTCTCTCTCTCTCTCTCTCTCTCTATATATATATATATATACACACACATATATATATATATATATTTTTTTTCACTACTTGTCTGGGAGGAGAGATAATAGGAGAATTAAATGGAGACACTGTGATATAGAAAGAGCTCTGGTATAATAATCAGGAAGCTTGAATTTGGGTCAAATTTGGGACAAATTAAATAAATACTTTCTGGTTCTTCCTCATCTGTCAACCTGGGATTCAGAAGGTAGCTAAATGTCAGATCCTACCCATGATACTTATTAGCTGTGTGACCCTAAATTTGTTTCCCTCAGTTCTTCATCTGCACAATGGGGATTATGGGACTTATCCTAAAAGGGTGGTTGTGAGGATAGAATGAATTATTTGTAAAGTGCTTTTCAAACCCGAAAATGCTATGTGAATGCTAGTAGTTATATTAAATTCAGCAAACATTTACTGAGTATCTACTATGTACTAGGCACTAGGAAAACAAAGATTTTTCTAAATGACACAGCCCCAGGCCTTAAGGAGTTTTCAAGGGATGTATTCTCAGATAAGGGTTGGTGGGGTAAAGGAGCCATCCAAAGCCATCTCGAACAATCTGAGATCAGAGAAAGTACTTAAAGGTGAGGGGAACAGAGAGGACTTTACCAACAGTCATTTGAATTGAAATTTAGAGGAAGAAGAGGATTCTGGAAGGCAAAGGAGATGAAAAAGAGGTATATTCTGGGCCAGGAGGGGTAGGTAACCTTCATAAACATGGCAGTGAGATACAAGATGTTAAGGTCAAGGAACAGCCAGTGTCTGTTCTGGCTAGTCAGGGAGAGTTTATGAGGGATGAATGTGAAATAAGGTGCCAAGGTCAATTAAAGCCAAATTATGAAGGGCCTTAAATGCCAGGCTCTCAAGGTTTTATCTTGAGAGAGATAGAGAATCACTAAGGATGCTTAGCAGGGGATTGACATGCTCAGTCTTGTGTTTTAGGAGGATTGCTTGGGGGGCTGTCAGTTAATAAACACTTATTAACTGTATGCCAAGCACAGTGACAAATGCTGGAGTTGCAAAGAAAGGCAAAGGACAATTCCTGTTCTTAAGGAGCTCATAATGGAAGGAGGGAGATAATAAGCAAAAAACTATATACAAGCAAATTGTATACAAGCAAACAAGAAAATACAGGATAATTTGGAGATAATCAACAGAATTTGAGTCAGAGAGAGAATTCAGGAGTAGAAAGGTCAGTTGGGTGATACAATGAAAAGAGTAAAGGGCAGGACACTATGCTTACAAATAAGGAAACTTAGACCCAATAACATTAAGTGACATGTCTCATGCTAGTAAAAGGGATTTGGCTCATCTTATTTCAAAGTGAATTTGTTCCTTCCTATATCGTGCCGCCACACATCTTATTTTCTGGATATTTATCTCCCAGCTTGTCTTGGAGGTGGCTTCCATGTCTGCTTTTCTGAAAGGTCTCTAGGGCCCCCCAGAGGAACCAGTTCTTGTCATTTAAAATGTCCTACCTAGGTGAGGAATTTTTTGTTACTGATGCCTGAAATCTCACCATCAGAGTTACATGTCTACAGGGTGAACATTAGCCTCTCCCTTTGTCTTTTGAAGTAGAAGTCCTGGCAGTGAAGCATGCATGAATAATTTAGGGTAGAACGGTTTGTTGAATGATTTATGTCTATTTGTGCTTGTCATCTCCTATGATGGCAGTCACTGTGTTTTTCTAAACCTTCTATCTTCCCCCCACATCCTCAATGAGTAGTATAATACTCTACTTACAGTAAATATTCAGCAAATGTTTACTTTCTAGTTTCTGCTGGATAGCTTTCTTTTGTTTTAGCATTTTTTGTTTGTTTGTTATCTTTATGCCCTGGGAAAATCAGGATGTATCAGAATCAAGTGTCTGGGGCACTTAACTTGAAACACTAATGGCAGATTCAGAGGGGGCCATTTGAAAAGAGAACCCTTGTGATTTATGGGGAGGGGGGAGAATACCAGAGGAGAACTTCTGAGAAACTTCAGAGACTTATTGAAGAAATCCCAAGAGAGCCTTTTCACGATCAGCTTTTCCTTTAGCTGACGTCTAGAATGACATAGGATCATTGGATCATGGGATTGTGGGAGAACTGGGATTTGATACTGGTCTAACTAAATAGTAGGATGTAAACGTAAATAGAGTTTGTCCTTCAATCTTCTTTTTTAGAAGGAAAATATTTGGACAGAATACCCTATCAATCTTTAGGTAGATCTGAGATACCAGTTGAAGAAGAATTAATAGATATTGAATAGATATTGAGATTTTAGATCTCTCTCTCTCTCTCTCTCTCTCTCTCTCTCTCTCTCTCTCTCTCTCTCTCACACACACACACACACACACACACACACACACACACACAACCACAGTGCATTTCTTAGGAGTTTTAAAACAGATTCTAATTTTGTTTTCATTGTAACAAGGAGTCTGTTACATGAAAAAGAACAATTTTTTGGAGACCAAAGAAATTGGAAAAAAATAGATATTGCAAATATGGGTGCACATAGTAGGCAAATAATAAATAAATGCTTGTTGAATTGATTTGATATAGGAGATGAACAATTTAATTATGGATTATGATGGGATTAAATCATAACCTTGGATAAGAACTTTAGAATGCACCGGGAGAAGTTGAGTCTGGCTAAATTGAGATGCCAGGGAATGTAGTAGTGTAGTTCAATTTTAATAGTCACCCAGTAGCTCCATCAGCTATAGAAAGTGTATTAGCTAATTTAGCTGTTTTTTGGGACTGTTGTCAGAGGCAGCTCTAGCCTAAAGCACCACCTGGTGACCAATGTAGACATGACACTCAGAGTAATCACTTGGAAGTTCACCTTGTAAAATGCTATAGATAAAACCCTGTGTGAAAGTAAAGCAGTGTTTCAGCTAAGTAAACAAAATTGTCGGTGAATAATTTCTTCCCTCACAGGAAAAAAACTGTTTAGAAAGTCTAGAGGGGGAAGGTCAAAGGTGGTTTATGATTTGAATCATGACTCAATATGTCTGATTCTTCATGTCCCCATTTGGAGTTTTCTTGGCAGAGATACTGGATTGGTTTGCCATTTGCTTCTCCAGCTCATTTTATAAATGAGGAAACTGAGGCAAAGAGGGTTAAGTGACTTGCCCAGGATCCCACAGCTAATAAATGTCTGAGGCCAGATTTGAACTCAGGAAGATGAATCTTCTTGACCTCAAGCCTGGCTCTCTATCTACTGGCACCCTCACTGCCCCAATGTGGCAGGGTAGAAGGAATACAGAGAACAGAGAAAGGAACAGAGAAAGAGGACATATGGAGGCACTGAAGATAAACTTTATCCTCTTTATAGAATTAGGGATGGGTATGTCTTGCTCCTAACCAATTAATGAGAGATTGCTGTGACCCATGCTTGGTAACAAATGCAAAAGAAAATTCCAGTTATTGTTTTTGTAGAAGGTTTTTTTCACCCTCAAATTAGAAGCTGCAATTTCTTTATCAAGACAGAATTTCAGTGGAAAAGGAGCTAGTTAAAGGGGAATGGTGTCCTGCTGCTAGATAAATACCAAGGGGGAATCAAGACATGTCTAAAGTTGAAAGACAGCTGTCAATGGGTTCTAGCAATGTTGTTTTATTTCTCTAGTGACTGAAGTCATTCCCAGGGATTTGTAACCTCCGGACATGAGTGGTATTTACCATACTGGTCTCTGCTGAGAACAGCTGAAAAGGCAAAGTTCAAGTCTGGTAATGGATGGTTTGGGGCATGTGAAAAGTGAAAGATTTATAGCCTTTCTTGATCCTCCTAAGTTCATGTTTATCAATTCACCAGGGTCAGGAATTCATTTTTTCTTTTCTGAGACTCTTTGCTTTCCCACTCCACAAGAATTTTTATTGTTATAATAATAATTATTATTTATAAGTTATGTGATTTGGCACAATCCCTCATAAAGCAGGGTGGAGAGATGCTGCCTTGTGGTGTCTCTCTCCCCCTTTTTTCCTCCGTTCCTCTGTCTCTGTCTGTCTCTTTGTCTCCATCTCTCTCTATCTGTCTGTCCATCTGTCTTTCTGTCTCTCCCCTTCCTCAGTCCCTCTGTCCCTCTCTTCTTTCTTTCTCCGTGTTTCTCTTTCGCCTTCTTCCGTCCCTGTCTTTCTTTTCTCGTGTGTGTATATATGTGTCTGTATCTGTCTCTGTCTGTATGTCTGTTTCTCTCTCCCTCCCTCCCCTCCTTCCACCACTTCCTTTCAGTAGACCATTTGAATCAAAGGAGCCTTTGAGATGATCTAGTCTAATTCTCTCAGGTTCTAGATAGGGAATCAAAGCTAAGAGTATATTTGTTTTTTGTTTGTTTTTTAATAACTTTTTATTGACAGAACCCATGCCAGGGTAATTTTTTTACAGCATTATCCCTTGCACTCACTGAGTGCATTTGTTTATGGTTACTCAGATAAGAGCCAAAGTAGAACCCAGGGCTTTGACTCTTAATCCAGGGCCTCTCCCCATCCTGTCACACAGCCTCACAACGAGGAAGATAACTTCCAAAGCCAGCAATACGATTTGCTGATGCATGGAGTGACAGCTGAGGTAGTGTACAGAACTTACAAAGTGATGGCCTTGATTTTAACCACTGGCTCTGCTGTTTGCTATCTCACTGGCCTTCCATTCGCTCATCTCTAAAATGAGGGTTTGGAGTAGACTATCCCCAAGGTTCCTTATGACACTGATTCCCATAGTTCTTTGCTGATCATTGGATAGAGGTAGCCCCTGAAAGGGATCACATATGATCCAGACTGTCACCTCAAGAATCTCCTTGGCTTTGGGTTCACATAATAATTTAAATAATTTAAGTTTTGGTTATGTTCAATGTCCTCTTATTCTGCTCCTCTTTGTACTTCCGAGGGAGTGGGAGGCACTATACTGCATACAGAGTGGTTCACCACCATTAAAAAAATATGAATTAATCTTTTGCCACAATGACTGATAAGTAATGGAGTTAACTGATTCACCTTTAATTTCTCCTACAACTTCATGGTGGAGGGTGTGCCACTCTGCACTGTTATCAATACTGCAAGGAAGGATGGGATATTTTGTCTACAAGCATTTATTAAGCATGTCCAAGTCTGTACTGGGTGCTGTGAAAACAACAAGAGGAGCAAGGATTAGGAGATAACAGAGGAGCATACTCTTAGCCCTTGCAATACCACCCCTCTTCCTCAACCTCTTGCCCCTCTTTTTTTCTTTCCTGCCAATCTCCCTCCCTCCTCCCCTGTCTCTGTGTCCCCCAATTTCTTCTTTTATTTTCCTTTTTCTCCCTCTTTCCTTTCTCCCTCTCTTTCCCTTTTCCTCTCTCTTACTTCCCTGTCCACTCTCTGTCCTCCTTTCTGTGGCAGACACTGTGCTAAGCACTGGAAAGAAAAGCAAATCAAAACCAGTCCATATCCTCGAGGAGTTAAATTCTTGTTCTTGTTCTTCTCTTCTTGTTCTTGTTTTTCTTCTCTTCTTTATCTTTTCTTTCTTTTTCTTTTCCCTCTTTTTCTTCTTCTCTTTTTTTCTCTTTTTCTTTTCCCTCTTTTCTTCTTCTCTTCTTTTTCTTTTTTCTCTTTTTCTTCTCTTCTTTTTCTTCTTCTTCTTCTTTTTCTTCTTCTTCTTCTTTTTCTCCTCCTCTTCTTCTCTTCCTTTCCTTTTCTTCTTCTTCTTCTTCTTCTTCTTCTTCTTCTTCTTCTTCTTCTTCTTCTTCTTCTTCTTCTTCTTCTTCTTCTTCTTCTTCTTCTTCTTCTTCTTCTTCTTCTTCTTCTTCTTCTTTTTTTTTAATAACAAATCTCAATTCATTTGATCCTCACAGCAATCCTGCAAGGAAAATACTCAAGTCTTCCTGATGCTTATACACTGTATTCCCCATGAGCTGGATAGGGGGCACAATGGACATAGCACTGAGCCTGGAGTCAGGAAAACCTGAGTTCAAATCTGGTTTCAGATACTTTCTAGCTGTTTGACCCTAGGCAAGTCACTTTACTCTATTTGCCTCAGTTTCCTTATCTGTAAAAATGAGCTTGGAGAAAAAAAATGGCAAGTCACTCTGCCAAAAAAAAAAAACAACCCTCAAATGGGATCACAAAATCACTGAACAATAACAACATAGATGGGGTACATACAGAATAGATGGAAGATCATCTCAGAAGGTAAGGCCCCGGTAGCTGGGTGGCCCCCAAAGGCCTCTTGAGGAAGGTAGAGGTGGGGCTGAATCTTGAAGCTCAGAGTTGGAGGAGGGGAAGGAAAGTCTGGAGTACAGAAAGAGGGAAGGGGGATGTGACTGGATTTCAAAGCTTGCTTTGAAAGGGAAGAGAGAGAAATGTGTACTAGAGCTTGTCTTTTCCCAGGTGGCTGCCTCTAACAGATGCCAGGCTGGTAGTTGAAATTTTGTTCACATCAGCTGTAGTTTCCAAGCAGAGTTTTAGTCTCAGGCAGGAAGCCAACATCTATTGATTTTGAACTCTGATCTATAACATATCCAACATGAACTATATTTTCGAAAAACAGTACAAAAACCAGTAAGCCCAAAGATGAATTTCTATCTGGGAGTAACATAAGATAAAGGATAAAAATATAACAGTCTATAGTTCTAGACTTTCTCAAGCAAACGTCATGTACTGCACTGCCAAGGCTGTTTGGCAATGAACCCCCAGATTCTAAGGTAAAATGATTATTCTGGTAAGCTAGGGCCTCTCCAGGAAAATCAATTTAATGATTTTTTAAATTGTTCCAAGGAACTTTTTTATTTTTTACATTCTTATTTACTCAACTCCTTAGAGAATTGCAGAAAGTCAAGACTAGAAAGGTGAATATCGGAGAGAAAGTTGGAAGTGACCTTTGAGATTATTTAGTTCAGGTGGCTCAGTGGATAGAGTGCTGGGCCTGGAGTCAAGTAGACTCATCTTCTTGAATTCAAATATGACCTCAGACATTTTTTTTAACTTATGTGACCCTCAGCAAGTAACTTAACCCTATTTACCTTAGTTTCCTCATCTGCAAAATTATTTGAAGAAGGAAATGACAAACCATTCCTGTGTATTGAAGAGGTGATCATGAAGAATTGAATGTGACTTAAAACAATGAACTTCTAACTAAAGTTCAACCTTTGCCTGACTTAGTATCCCACTAAGTGGTCATCCAAGATTCATTTGAAGGCCCACAAGTACTTCTTAAGGACAAAGTCTACTTTTTGATAGACTTAAGGACTAGGATGTTTTTCCAGATACAGAACTGAAATCTGTTTCATTCCCATTTTTACCCTTTATTCCTAGCCGTACCCTCTGGGTATAAGTAAAACAAGTCTAATAATCCCTATTCCCATATGACAGCCCTTCAGAGGAGTTTCTCTGGGACTTGTGCTTGCTCCTATACCAATTAATACTTTAATCAATGACATGTATAAAGGCATAGATCACATGCTCATCAGATTTGCAGATAACACAGAGCTGGAAAGAACAATCAGTGTATTTGATGACAGGATTAAAAATGTTTTGACATCTAAAGCATTGGGATGAATCTAATTTTGTGAATTCCAGAGGGATAAATATAAAGTCTTATGTGGGTTCAAATATTCAGGGTAAAAGTATAAGATTGAAAAGTTATATTTAGGTGGTATTTGTCTGAAAAAAAAATCTGGTGTTTTAGCGGACTACAAATTCAAAATAAGGGGCAGCCAAAAAGAAGAGCCTTGGGTTCCATTAAGAATCATATAGCTTATAGGAATAAGATGATATTGCCTTTTACTCTAGTCATGTTTAGGGTAGTAAGTTCAGTTGTTGATACCACAGTTCAAGGAAAATATTAGTCAGCTTGGAAATTTCCAGTTGAATACAAATGGAATGGCAAAAAGCCTTGAATCCATGTTGTAGGTTGATTGAGAACAGAATAAGCATTTAAGAACTTACTATGGACCAGGCTAAGTTCTTTATGAATATTATACCAAGTGATCCTCATAACAATCTTGAAAGGATTATTATCCCATATTTTCCAATTGAAGAAACTGAGGCAGTCAGAGGTAAAAATGACATAGTCAGGATTCTGAAGCCAGAAAGTGTCTGAGGCTGGAGATAAACAGACCAATTTGGAGATAAGCAGACCAACTCTCTCCAGGGTGTAGCAGTTTCCAAAGGAAAAGAATAGGGCTTTTGCCTTCACCTTGCTCCTCCTCTTCTTGAGTGGTTTTGCCCATTTCCTACCTTTATTGCCCTTTTCTTTTCCCTAGCCAAGTCCCTTTAGGTAGAGATTCTGGTATCCTTCCTTTGTTGTAGTTATCAATGGGCTAACTTCGGTATGGATTGCTGAACTCTTTGGGTTTCATGTGTATGTTCATTCCTCTTGTAAGAAATCTAGTTTTCATATAAATTTCATGAAATTGTGATTGCCTGTTGACAGAACTAAGACCGAGGAGATATTAAGATTGTCTTCCTAGAATAGAAACACTTTTACATAGAAGAGGACTTCAATTTGTTCTCCTTTGTAACTAAGAACAGAAACAGTAGCAATTGGTGAAAACTGAAAAGGGTCTGGATTATAGGAAACCATTTTTAACTATTAGAGCTACATAGAAATGGAATAGAATGCTGGGGAGGGAAGGAGATTTGCCCCTTTTTGGAAGTCTTTTTAACAAAGGCTAAGTGACTTCTTGTTGGATATGTATGAGAGAGGGTTGCTTTTTTCATGTAGAATTTGGACTAGATGGCCACTGTGATCAATAACAACTGAAATTTTCTCATTCTGAATTGATTTCTTATTGGACTCACAGATGAAGCAAAAGACATAAAAGCAATATGTAATTAAGACTAAATTGCAGAGTTCAGGATGCAATCGCCTTGGGATTTCAGGCAGAAGGGTGGGTTAGTCTAGGCAGGGAAAGTCTTCCCAGAGGGAATGGGGTCGGAATGGGCCATCCTTTGGATTGGATTCTGTTTTCTCAAATTCCTTTACAGTGACAAATGTCTTTCTGTCAAACCCAGGAAAAACTAATGAGGAAATAGAGCTACTGGGGAGTGTTTTCAATAGAGCAAGAGATCCAAGCCCAAATCTTATGTTTTTTTGCAAGTGTATTAGTTTGCAGAATGGTGGGGTATCCTCACTAAGAATGAAACCTGGCTGAAGTGGACAATAAAGCCCTTTAATAACTGTCTCTGGTGCAGTGGATAGAGTGCCAGGCCTAGAGTCAGGAAGACTATCTATCTTCCTGAGTTCAAATGTGGCCTCAGACACTTACCAACTGGACACGTTATTTAACCATTTGCCCCAGTTTCCTTATGTGTAAAATTAGCTGGAGAAAGAAAAGGCAAACCACTGCAGGGTCTTTACCTAGAAAATTCCAAATGCGGGTATGAAGAGTTGAACATGACTGAAAAAGTACTGAAAAAAATGTTATTGATGTCTTTTCTCTATCATACTCATCTCCTATTGCCTTCTCTTTATTCCAAACCTTCCTTTATGACAAAGAAAAACAATTATGAAAAAAAGAGTCTGACATTATTGTGTCACAATT